>NW_009606808.1:44016-88351 GCF_000690535.1 Cariama cristata | reverse complement strand
GGAAAGAGATGATTTCTTTGCACTCTCTCACTCAAAAGAAAGAGAGAGAAGTGAGCTTCTCCCTTCCCTTTGTTTTAGCAGTCAAGTTTCCTACTGCTTCTTAAGCACAAAAACCATATGTGTATGCATTTATTGCTTGGGTATCAAACTGATAATATATTAAAAGGATTATGATTTACTGCTGTAATTATTGGCCTCCCAGCTTTCACCCACAATTATTGTGTGCATATATCTTTCGGTTTGCAAAATCCCTACTTGCTCATATAAATGATGTGATTGTGTTAGTCTGTATTTTCTTTGCTGCCCTAACTGCTCATTAGAGCAAACACCTCAAAGTGTGCATGTAAATATGTCGGGACTGCTTGGACTATCTGACTCACCCCCTCTTTTTCTCTCACTTTGTTGTTTTTCCCTCTTTTCCCTTGCCATCACCCCACTTTTTTCCTGCTATTGTATATCACACTGTGTTTTTCCTCCCATTTTTCCAAGTGTCCAAATGTTCCTGTCTGATTTATTTATGTCTGACACTATTTCAGAGTGCCCAGTTCATTTCCTCTGGGACCATTCTGCTTTTATCTCTCTTCATTTAGATGCTTATTTCCTCCTGCTCTGCTCCCCTACTCAGCTCCTCCAGTACATAGTTTTCCTCCCCTGTCCTGAATTTCTTTGCTCTGATGTTATTTCTTTCCTCCCTTAGTCAGATCCCTTCTTCTCCTCTGCTTCTCCCTATCTCCTGTTTTTCCTCTTTCTTTTACATTTCTCCTTCCTTTATATTTCTTCTTCCCGTGCATCCCCATATGATCCAGAGGGACCACTTTGCTCACCTCTCCCTATCTCTGCAAAAGAGCTTCCCCTTCCAGCCCTCCACTTTTCTCTGCTTCTTTTTTCCCACTCTGCTCTTCCTCCTTTTCTTGCCTTATTTTTTTCTTCTTCTTTCCATGCCTTCTGCCTTTACCTGTTTCCAGGCTTATCTAAGTCTTTTTTGTTTGATGGGGATGTGCCTGCTCCTCAGTCTCATGTTTACCTGGGAGAGACCTGGACAGGCTGGGGAGTTGGGTGGAGAGGAACCTAATGAAATTCAACAAGGGCAAGTGTAGGGTCCTGCACCTCGGGAGGAATCAATCACCCCATGCACCAGTACAGGCTGGGGGTTGACCTGCTGGAGAGCAACCCGGAGGAGAAGGACCTGGGAGTCCTGGGGGACAAGAAGTTGCTGATGAGCCAGCAATGTGTCCTCGTGGTCAAGAAGGCCAATGGTATCTTCGGATGCATGAGGAAGAGTGTGGCCAGCAGGTCGAGAGAGGAGATCCTCCCCCTCTACTCTGCCCTGGTGAGGCCACATCTGGAGTTCTGTGTCGAGTTCCAGGCTCCCCAGCTCACGAAAGGGAAGGAACTACTGGAGAGAGTCCAGTGGAGGGCAACGACGATGATGAGGGGACTGGAGCATCTCCCTTGTGAGGAAAGGCTGAGGGAACTGGGTCTGTTCAGCCTGGAGAAGAGAAGACTGAGAGGGGATCTCGTCAATATTTACAAATACCTTAAGGGTGGGTGTCCAGAGGATGGGGCCAGACTCTTTTCAGTGGTGCTCAGCGACAGGGGAAGGGGCAATGGGCACAAACTGAAAGTCAGGAACTTCCACAAGAACTTCTGGACGTTGAGGGTGGCAGAGCCCTGGCACAGGCTGCCCAGAGAGGCTGTGGAGTCTCCTTCTCTGGAGATATTCAAAACCTGTCTGGATGCAATCCTGTGCAACTGCTGTAGGTGACCCTGCTTTGGCAGGGGGCTTGGATTGGGTGATCTCCAGAGGTCCCTTCCAATCCCAGCTATTCTGTGATTCTGTGAGACAAGGGCTGAGGACAGCCCTGGCTGTCAGTCTGCTGTCCCAAGTCTCCCCCCAGGCCGATCCCACGTCTCCTCGGTGCAGGACAGAGATGTTAAGGAACTCGGTGGGGAGGAAACCAGAGGTTGCTGTTGCTATTGCCCGACCTGGAGCAGCAGCTGTGTCCCATCCAGTCCCACTGCATCCCAGAGGTGTGTGTGCGGCTGCCTGTCTGCCCTCGAAAGAAGTCATGCGGTTTCGTAGCCAGTTGCATCCCGGGGTCTGCGCGTGCACCCCACGCTGGCCAGAGTTAATAGGCAAGTGAAAGCCCCCCGAGGGCCACTCACTTCCCTCCTGTAAATCCACATGTGGTTTGAAGGGATACTTTATGAGGTGCCTCAGTATACTTGATCCCTTGTATTTTTTTCCTGCTGTGAAGCCCGAGGCCGTCCTTCACAGCTCCTGCAGTAAACCAGAGTCTTGGGATCCGGAGTCCCAGGGACACCGCAGGCAGTGAGTGTCGGCTTTCATAGAAGTCGCAGGTGCTTTCATCAGGGAGCTGCCGTGCAGCCCGTGTCTGTCCTCCTTGGAGCACCGCTGCCGAGTGCAGAAAACCCAGTTAAGAGGTGGCTAAGGCTGGTCTGTCAGAGCTTCATCTCTTTGCCCCTCCAGTCCTCAAGCACTGCATCTCTTGGTGGGTTTCTGTCCTCTGCCAGCACAGGAGAATGGCTGTCTTAAGCCCTTTGTCCCCTCTCTGGTCCTCAGCTTAACTAGCAGAAAGCAAAAAAGGAACTAGCAGAGCAACAGAAGGCCTTGAAAGAGGTGATTGTAAGGAAGCACATGAGAAGAGGTGATGGTAAGGAAGCACACGGGAAGACCAGCTCCTGTATCTCCTCCATCGCCATTCACTCCCACGACTCAGTGTCCATAGAGCATCTCCTCTGCCAAGCATCAGGGCCCTCTAGCACAAGAAGGATGTGACTGATAGCTGACCTTGCTTTTCATACAGGAGAAATGATAGTAGGACTTTTGGGATCCCCTCTTTGCTTCCTGGGAAGAGCTATAACTGCTACATGAAAACCAGCATCTATTTAAGACCCATAAGGACCATCAGAACAAACACTTCAAATCCACAGAAATTACCTACTGTGTATGTCTCTGAAAAGAGTTTTTGGGTAGTGATTGTAAATAAGCAAAAAAGGAACCTGGCATGCTCCAAAATCTCTGTTTCAAAAGACTTGAACATGATGGACAGAAACTGTAGCATTTCTTGAAAGGAAAAAAAAAAATGCAGTGCCTTTACCCCTTGACCCCTCCAGTCTCATGATGTTACAAGAAGAGAATGAACCAGCTACAGACAGACTTTTTAGAGTCACTGTCCTATCAACTAGTGATTATCAGATTGTCTGCCTGTAATGGCATATGCAGTCATATGTTTTCCCCATCAAACCAAAAATAAATGAAAGGAGGAAATGACAGAGTGTAAGAGTCCAGCACTTCATTCTTCATACTTCAAGAGCTGCAGCAACAAATGCTAAGGGAAAATTCCCAAGTGAGAAATGATACCAGTTCAAGGTCACATAAGTTGATGCATGGAAGTACATTATAAGAAAACTAGAAAGCTATTTTGGGGGCTGTCATTGTTTATTGAATGCTTGGAGGGATTGTTTTGATGTTCTGGGCCTGGGCTCTGGGTTAGCAGTTAAACCAATGTTTCTAAAGCAAGGGGCTGGGAACTGGGGGATTCTGCATGCTGCTTCTGAGGACCAGAGGCTAAACTGGTCCTTATTTTCAGATCCTCAGAAAAATTCCCATTTTCACACACAGGACTATCAATCAATATTATATGTTCCTAATAGAACTGCAGAAAAAGTTAATTTCTTAGTGTGACGGCAGTCTGTTTCATGGGG
The DNA here is from genome assembly GCF_000690535.1 of Cariama cristata. NCBI lineage: Eukaryota > Metazoa > Chordata > Aves > Cariamiformes > Cariamidae > Cariama > Cariama cristata. The sequence continues at coordinate 84,622 of NW_009606808.1, read as the reverse complement.
AAGCACTACACATTTTTGTTACTACAGGCCCTCATTAAAAGTAATGTCGAGCCACCTCATCCAGGGAGAAAGTGTGTAAGAGGGGCAGAGAAACGTTGTACTTCATGGAGCTCCCATGCATAGCATGGTACAAAACGTGCACCCGTTTTCCTCCAACAGCATGGGGTGTGGGGATCTTTTGGGTCCCCCCTTCCTACCAGAACTACCCCTTACGAATCAGGCATCATGGGGACCAGCAGGAAATGCAAATGATGGATGAGGAGGCCAAATCTCAGGAGATGTGAGACAGCAGGAGAGGGTGCCCTACAGCACTGTCCCCTTCTTCCTTGCATCCCCGTGGGATATGTCTAGGCCCTGGGTAGCATCGGGGATGTCCTGGCAGTACGGGTAGTGCTGGGAGAGGGGTCCAGCCAGCCTTTGCGTGGATCACACCAGTGTCCACCCTGGGCAAGGAGCATGAGCAGAGGGTGACCCAAATCTTCATATTCAAGTGTCTTTCTTTTGGCTTGTTAGGACTGCAAGCTCAGTTGAGCACTGCTTGCACCAACCAAAACTCTGCCTGAAGCTAAACTGGGGGTCAGGTCATGCAGGAAAATGAGCCTCATCTTCCACATTCCTGCAGGACCCAGGTGGATTGTGGTTTCTCCAGGTGGGGCTTTTCCTCCTGGAAACACCACGATGGGCCCAAGGAAGTCTTTCCAACAAGAGTGTTATTGACGGCGGTACGTTTCTGCTGGCCATTTCAGATATACCAAACAAACAGACAGCTTGTATGAAAAAATCCCCTGTGAGCACTAATAATAACAACATTTGCACTGCTCCACCCATGCTCTGTTCAGTCGTCGCAGATGGCAAGCGTGTCCGCACAGGGACTGACCACCGCGCGTGTGCTGGGGCACGGGGCTGTCCCCAGCCTGGGAGCAGCTCCTGTTAAGATTAATAATAATCTCGCAAGGCTGGCACGCGTGCTGCCTGTGCTTCCTGCAGCAGCTGAAGCCGAGTCTGTAAAACAGGTCTAATTTTAGAGTAGCCAGGACTGAGCACAGAGTGAGACCAGACCCGGGAAATGTTGAGTTTTCATTGTTTCCTCAGCTGCGGGTGAAGAGCTCCCATGGATGTTTGGGAGAGTTTTTCCCAGATACGTGAGCCCTCGCCTCTAGCTGCATCTCACAAGCTCCGTCTCCAAAACCCTGGTGACATCAGCCTCTTTTTTCCCCTTTGTTTCCAAGTCTTTAAAGTGAGAGATTTTTATTTTCCTACCGCGCTTCAAAAAGGGAGAAATTAGTTGTGAGAATTCATAATGAATGTTGCTGAAGTATTTGAATAATAAGATGTTCAGGGCTTTGTTTTGTGAGCTAGTGCTTCAAATGTAATGCAATTTGTTTGGGCTTCCTGGGAAATTATGAGATGCATGTGTATGTGTGTGTATGGAGGGGGCAGGGAAATCTGAGACCTGGTTTTATGTGTGCAGGGAAAGATTTACAGAACCGTGTTTTCTGACGTCTTCTTGCCATCAGTCAGTTTAATGGTGCTGTGTGCTGCTGAGCTTTTAATGTTTTGTCATTTGGCAATAGCGGAGGGAAAATCTACAGTGAGGCTGGTCCCTGCTCGAATGCCGTATATTTGGAAACCTTAACTAGCCCCTGCTGTATCACTGCACACGTAGCTCCAACACTTTGTCATGTGAAAGGCTATCCGGTAGTGCAGCGAGTACAGAGTCATTTCAGTTGGCATATTGGAATATGTTGCACAAGGAAAGATAAGTCTTTGCACAAGAGGTTTTTCTTGTGAACAAACTGACCAGCAGACTAAAACGAAACTATCGAGCCGTAGCAAAGAAAAAGGAAAAGTCACACTTCCTTTGTGTTCGGCAGGCTGTTGTCAGTCGGTGAAGTCTGCTATTACTGACCTTAAGAAGGCCTATTTTGTTACTAAAAGAGGTTTTCCTGTTCTCTGGATGGATTAACTTGAGCTTAGAATATCCCACTCTTTTTATTGCGGGCTTTCATCTCTGCCTTGTTGTGTCAACATCCCCCAGAAAACAGGAGTCAACTCATAGTGTGACATCGTTGGCCGTGAGTGATGGTGCCGGCGTTATATTCACTTCAATTTTTCACTAAGAGGCCGTACAGTGTTCTCATTGAATACTTCTATACTAATTAAACCTATCATTTAAAAATATTCTCATCAGGCTTTAAATGTCCTCCTTGAGTACGGGAGCCAAAATAAGCCATTTGCAAGGTTATTTGTTTGTTTGGGAACTGCGCGTCAGAAAAGAAAGCAAGCAAGGAAAGGTTCCTCGAGCATGAGGAAGAGAGCACTAGTTATGATGGCTAGATTTAAGTCAGGCCTCAAACCACAGACCAGTTATAGGGTATTTCTATGAAATGTTTAATTACACTGAAGCTGTGTTATGGATGGACAAGGGAAGATATTCAGTGGTATAACATAACCATCCCTACTCTCTGGCTCTGAAGACAGAAGGTTTCTAGCAGTTTCTTGCCTACAATGCTGCTTCCTGAATTTTCAGATGTTATGGCTGCAGGGACTTTTGCTATTATCTATCGCAAGACAGTCTGTGGTATTGAGTCACCAGCTAGAACAGATAGGGAGATAGCCCGTCTTTAAATACCACACGTGGTAGAGACCCTATCCCGTTCCTAGATAAATTGTTGCAGCGTTTAATTCCCTCCCTTGTTAAAATCTTGGCATTTATCTAGTTCGGATTAATCTAGTGTCAGATTCCACCTACTGGATGTCGTGTCTCTGTCTGCTAATTCAGAGATCCCCCTGGTATCAGAAATATAATACAACTACTTGCAAGCTAAGACCGAACAAAATTTGGAATTTTCACACAGTGGGCAGATGCGACTTGTCAACATTTGTTTTCACTCCAAATTATAGGAAAAAACTGCCTTATTAACATAAAGAAAACCCAGAATGAAAACATACAACCAACCAACCAACCAAATCAAAACAAAATTATAATTTTCTTTAATGTAGGACCTTTGTTGTTCGAATTTACTGAATTGATTGACCAGGGCTTCCTTTTGTGTCAGTTCAATATTAAAAACAAATATTTTCCCATAATGCTGCATTGCTCCTGGGAATTACAGCCTGAACAAATGGAATCCTTATTCAACTTAGGCAGAGGCTTCTTGGCTGGACTACAGCTCCTGTAATGTTATATACAACTCTGAATTAAGTGACAAATTACCCTGTGGCTGGCCTATTGGAGAAAACAGGTACCTACACCGCAGATAAATGTGTTCACAAGAAGGTGAAGTTTAAAATTTCCTTGAACAGAACAAATTGAGGTGGAGTGGCTTACAGTGAACTATTTCATTTTGCTTACCCTGAAGGAAAATTAACATTATTTTTTCTTTATAGAAATTTGTGTGGAAATTTCATTTTCTATTGTTGGGACAGAATACCCAGCCAGCTTTGTTATAAACCACAGACAAATCACCATTTATTCTCCTATTGGATAAATTAAATGAATTGAGGTTTTTTTTTTTTTTTAGTATCTCACTAACAGCTTTTGCAATTGCAAGTATATTTGTAATTCTTTCCAGTTTGTCAATAAGATTTAAAAAAATAGGGACATTGGAGCTGGACCTGCTCTCCTTCTACTATTAATATTCCAAGGAACAGTGAGCATCTGCCTTTCCATCCTTGTGTTTTATAGTCCCCTGCTTGCACATACCAAGATCACATTTTCTTTCTTAGTCAGTGCATTGCATGGGGAACTCTTGTGCAGCTCAGCTGGTTATCAGCCATGACCTCTAAATCCTTTTCTAAGTCTGTTTCTAAAATATAGCCCACATCCTCAGTGTATAAACTATCTGGGATACTCAGAATTATGCTTAACTGTACGATAAAATATGTTGGTTTTTTTTTTTTCCTAGTGAGCTCAGGTTACCATACAAACCAGATTGCTTGTAGAACAGATCTGCTTTTCTCATTATTTACTACTCCATGATTTTTGTGTCATCTGCAGACTTTGCAAGGAATGGGTGTAGATTTTTTTTTACACTGGATCACAGATAAACATATTAAATAATGAAAGTAAATCCAAATGGACCTCCTGTAAAATATCCCCACTGTAATGGCACTCTCCATTGAGTTACTCTGGGGACTCCTTAGTTTTTAGTACGTTCAGTATGTGCTACATTGTCTTCCTAGAAGATCCATTTTCTGGTATGTTGTGACGTGCTGAACTCGGACATTAGCAGGAGTGTACTATACCGGAAGAGTTAAGATGGTTAAACTTTGTAGTTGCTGTCTAAAAACACCCTGCTGACTTTGGGGATGTAAAGTATTGAATTAGAGCTGTAATGTTATCTGATACATCCATCAGTACATCATTTTCCACCCAACTGCGAACCAGTCCTACTCTGCATCATTGCCAAAGACCTTATCTTTTTTGTCTACCCTGGTTATTGTCTTACACTTATGGGAATTGTGTTTATAACATCTGATGTGTTTATAACCGTAGTGATACAAGCTGGGAATACATATTTGGTGCTTTGATACTTGGCTACTAAAGGCATTACATTATTCTTTGCACCTATCAAACTATTTTTCATTGCATTTAAATTTTACTCTGGAAGGTTGCTTGCTTAAGTAGGTAGAAGAAGAAGGTACAGATTTTCCAGTGTTTAAGAGTAGAAGTAGTTGGAGCTCTAAGTGTGACTAGAGTGCTGCAATCCCTCAGAGTGATACTCCGCTGGAAATCACAGCCATGGGGAGGATGTGAAATTGCATCTGGAGTCCAGCCTCCTCTTCTTGCGAGGAAGTTTGACACCATCTAATTAGTTATCTACATGAAATATCAGAATTTCTGATGACAAGTCCAGGCTGCTGACAGTTTTAAAATTAATAAATAAGGTCTGTGTTAATGGTTTACACCCAGATGCCATGAAGCTGAGGTTTTGGTTTCATCTATCCAACAGACAAAGTGGGTCCATCAGGAAACATTTACCAAACCAGGAGCTGCAGATTGCAGTGTCTCTGCTTGGGGTCCTGCGGGCTGTGCTTTTCTCATGCCTCCTCAGCAAGAGGTGATAGCTCTGTCCATGCCCAGGCTTGTGATGCCAGTTTATAGCACATGAGACCACGGGCTGAGCAGCACAGCTGAAAACCACGTCATGATATTGGTTCAAAGCCCACTTTGAGGCAGCAGAGAAAGTAGAGTTCAAGGTGGCCCATGTTGGCATTCATCAGCGGAGGCTATGTCTGGTGGCACCCAGTGTGGAATCTGGGTGGGAGGTATCTGCTGGAAGCATGTTTTGGGTCATTGTCTAGGGGATCACAAGGTGTTGGTCATCTTCCACTTCTGGCGTTTTCCATGGAATCTGCATTCAGCTCCTTTCGAGAAGTTATGGAAAACCCGTACATTAGTATTTACTGTGGAAATCCTTCTTGATCTTGGTTGTGCATACAGAAAGCATGTGAAGGTAAAGGCTCAGGTTGGAAGTACAGGAGGCTGGGTTCATCATCCTACCCTTTCATATCAGCCTTGCAGGGTGTTCCCAAAGGCTGTTAATGATGTAGGGAAGTGATCATCCCTGGGCACCCAGAGGGTTCAAGGGAGTGTGCATGACATAATTGAGAGCAGGAAGCTCATATACAGCAGACAATATACAATATATACAAGATTTCTACAGGGGAATGATTCCTCCACTGGAAAATTCAAAATTGAAAGGAGTGGAAGGAGCCAGCTCCCTGGTCAGTGAAGAGAGAGACTCTCTGATTTCAAGAGGAGATACAGCTTTAAGCAATATAACAGAGAGGAACCTCTTTCTCTCCAGGGTAGCCTTAGGATAAAGTGAGCTGTGGTGGACAGCCCGTAGGAAACAAAGCCATGCCATGTGGCTTACACGTCCAATGCACAGCCCTGAAACAGCCCAGAGTCATGGATCAAAAGTGAAAGTGCTCATTGTTTGCACGAAAGAGTTTGCTGAATACTTCAAATACAGTCATGTGTGAATTCAGGGAAAGCAATGAAAGGGAAAACAGTTGTTCAGGAGAATAATTTATTTGCATTAATTTCTCTGTCTTTATTCCTTCTTCCCAGTTCTTTGGACTGCAGGGTTGTTAGCAATATTTTAGAACCTGGATACAAAATCTAAGTTAAACTCATCCCTGCGTAGAGACCCAGCCTTAAGGTTTTTATTACACTAGGGTGCCATGAAAACCTGGTTTTGAAGATTGCCCTGGTGTGTGGGTCTGGTGACGCTCATCCTCTGTGATCTGGTGATGCCTCAGATTGCTGCCTGCAGGCTCCTGTTTTCTTACCATGTCCCTATTTGCATAAGAAAAGACTTCCTATTTTAAAACCTTCCCTAACCTACAAATTAGTGCAGATGAATGGCCTCTTGCTGGAACTGGAGTGGTTATCCTAGTTCCAACAATAGCACAGCCAATGCCAGATTTTAAACCCTCATAATGCATATAATTGTGCGATATTATACCAGAGGGGAAATTTGTTCTGTAGTCCAGCTGGTGATTAGCTTTACATTGAGGCACTGGGATTGGATATCCCTTGAAACTTTATCCTGGTTAACGTAACTACAGCTGGTATTTTGTGGTATAACAATTCAACCCTTACTCCTGAGAGCAGTCCCGCTGGGACAGACCTGGAAGTCCTTGCTTGGATTTTACTCAGACAAAACTCTCGCTACCTTCAGTTAAAGTTTTGACCCAATAAAGTCCAAGTGCAAGCACCAGGAGATGATCCCACAGCATTTCTTTGTTTGCTGGACACTGTTTATTCACTTGAATAAAGGTTACAAGATCAAACCCAAAACTAGGCATAAATGCCTGCTAGAAATGTAGGAACTGTTAAGTTGTATTTTATTAATAGCTCGTTTACACTAATATCCCAGCCTCACTGACAGCAGCTACAACACTTCTTTGGAGGTTATTTGGAACTTAGTTTTCTATACATAACTTGCTTATTCTCTAGGATTACTGTAAACCAATAATTAATGGATGGCTGATAAATTGAACCATACATATTTATGGCTCTGCCCTTCCGCATAACCACTTCTCTATGTGCATGGTCCTCCTGTTCCTTCTGTCTCTAATCTCTTATTGAAACTTATGTACTCAAGTAAATTCAAAGGATTTACTTTGATGGATATTTACAAAAAGAGGAATTGTCTGTTATGAAGAATTCCGTCATGTATCACCCTCTTTTGTTTTTTTTCATTTTCATTTTTGTGAAAATAAAATTGAAAATGATTTTTTTTAAAGTTAAATTGCAACATGGTTGATGTTTTTGTGTTTAGCCATTTTGAGAAAAATCTTTTTCCCATAAAAAATGGAATGGCCCAATGCTGAACAAAAAAGCATATGAAAACCAATACCAGCTGAGAGGAAGTAAGATTCTTCCTTAACTCTCATTCTGACTGTTTAAAAATTATGGCTTAAAAATGCATTTCAAAGTTTAGTTTGAAAAATGAAAAACGTCAATGGCACTGATTTTTTCCAAGTGAAAACAGGGCTGAGACTTTTTAAGAGCAAACGGAACAGAAAAAGCTCTTCCCTAAGAAAACAGTTAAATCTGTTTACTATGGATATATTTATTTCAAAGATATATGGCAGCAGTAATCTTCAAAAGGAATTCAGGAATTGCAAACAAATCTGTCTTCTTTCACTTGTCGAATTTTGTTTCATTTTGAGTGCATTTTTTTAATTCTAGAAAAGTATGGATAGAAACATACTCTTGGACTTCTATACACACTGTATTTTATATATCCCTAACACAGGTTTTCCTTTGACCATTGTAAAATAAATGATGCTATTTATTCTTTTTTTACTTATATCTCCTGTAGAAATTCCCTTCCACACTATTAATTCTTTGAATCATTTTCATTGCAGCATTTGGAACCTTTTAAAATGTCTTCTATGTCTTGTTAAACAGGATCAAAAAGGACTCCACAGCTGTAGATGAGAGCCTATCTTCAGCTTTTCTGCAACATAACAGTCTGTATTATGTTTATTTATTTCTTTTAAAGTATAGCATCTTTGTGCAATGAGCCACCCAAAATAACACCTTCATGTTGAAAAGACAGGAGAGGTAGTACTGCCAGAGTGGCTGGGTTGGACGAAAAGTCACCGTAACCTCCTAGTTTTTTGAACAGGAGAAACATCGTCTGAGTGGGAAGCAGAGAGCAGGGCAGGCTGGAGGGATGCTTCCCCCCTCCATCCTTTCCCGCAGTCTGTCTCGGGTTGCAGCTAAGCCATCATTTTTATAGCCACTAATGGCCTATTCTCCACTAATCTGGATAATCCTTTTTTGACCACTTTTATACCTTTGCCTTCTACAAACCTCTTTTGCAATCAGTTATGAGACTTGGCCTGAGCTGAGTGAAAAACTACATCTTCATGTGCCTTGAGCTGGTTGCCTCATGGTTTAATTTGTGCCCCTTGGATCTGGTACTGTGAGAAGCAGTGGTATCATCCCCTACATACCTCTGTTGAACCATTTGGAATTTTATTTTATTCTCCATCTTTTTCTCTTTACCATTTCCTCAAAGAGTCAGAAGGTTCGTATAGTCTCAGGAGTGGAATGTCAAAGTAAATCTCTAGTGAGGCAGGGAAAAAAAGAGAAATAAAACTCTGATTTACTGAATGTGTTACGAGAGATGTGATTAAATTCTTGAGAGTAAAAACTAATTGGACTTAATTGTGAGTCCAGTTGCTCTAGTAGAAACATATGTATAGTTTATATATTTGGCTGGTATACTCTGTGGAGGCTATGCTGGCCAATGGAAAGATATAAAGGAACTTGGCAGTGTAAATAATACAATTCATTGAACTAAATGTTTTGGATAAATCGATGGGCATTGGGATTCATGTCTAAGCACAGGACTGAAGGGAAATCTTCTGGGGAAAGTTCTGATATTGAAGCGCGTACCAGAAGGTGGAAGAGAAAGAAAGAAATACTAAAAAGCTCCTTTGAAATAACTTCCAGTTTACTTTTGTCTTATGTTTGTTGCTTAGTTGTGCTGTCTGTGAAAGTGCCAGTTGCTTTATGAATGAACGGTGTTACCTCCAACATCCAAGGATGTTTTTAAATCACAGAAAGTCACATTTTCCAGGGAGGCAAACCATTCCTGCATTAGCACAGACCCGTGACACCCACTGCGCCGTATTTCCGTGAGCTTTTGGAATCGACATTGGTGCTGTCTGACTTGTTAAACATGGTGAGATGCATTCAGCAGTTACACTTGTATACAGTCTTGTTGAGAAATTTCACATTGAGAGCTATGCATTTATTCATACTAAATGCTTGAGTAACTGGCAGTCTATGAGCTCTTTTCTGTCTCTAATATCTGTCCTTCAGTGGCGTATTGTAATTTTGAATCGAGTACTAAATTCTCTCTGCAGCCCAAATTTTTCAGCATTTACTAAACACTAATTGCCAACTCCCTGAGTAAAATCTTTCTGCTAAATGCATGCATTACACATTAAATAACTATCTAAACAGGGCATATTTTAGGATTTAGCAGGGAGTTGGCTGAAATGTCTCATGATTTCAGTCTTCAAGAAAATTATTCAGAAGGAAAGGAAGCAAAATATCCTAAAGCAAGAAAGGGAGGATAGGGCCAGCCTGCATTACAACTAGCTTAGCAGACTCCCTGGGGGAAGCTAAGGAAACTGGTACCGTGCTAATTTCCTGCTGGACCCTGTCCCTTGAAGTGATGGAGAGGTGCGCACCTTTCACCAATGATAGGAACAAAGCCAAGAAGAGGTTTAAATCTTTCTTGGGCCACACATGAGCCTCATGTCAGCAGCACCGATGCCTGGGTTGGTAGGAAAGGGGCAGGTTCATCCAGTTGGAGCATTGTGAAGTGGACAAACTTCTCCAGAATGGGTACAGGGTAGTAGGATAATGTAACATGTCATGCGGGTAACTTGATCCACACCCTGCACAAGGTGTCTGAGGGAGTAGTATGCTTATCTTAGCACTATAAAACCTGGAGGAAATTCGAGTCCCAGAGCTGTGTGTGGTCCACGGAGATGGATAGGTGATGTCCCAGGGCTAGGAAGGGAATCCTGCAGTGGGCACAAGGACTGCACTCCAAGGCTGTGGCTGAGCCCCTGTGGTCCACGGAGGGACCAGGGAGGGCGGCTGTGGCTCACTGCGAGGCACTCATCGGCTCCCTCCTCCAGGCATGGAGGTCGCCCTTGGCATTCTGGCAGGGAGCCGGAGGGGGACAATTCATGGCCCTGGCTGTGAGTGCGAGGAGGTGCAGGGAGAGAGCAGGTCTGAGGGGTCCTCGTGCGGAGGATGCAGAGTCTCTTGTGCTTGAGTAACAGCCCCTCAAGTCCCGTGACGGCTTTGGTAGCGCTCAGGTGATTTATCAGCAAGGCACTCCTCTTAGTGCGCTTTTTCCTCTCTGGCAGGAGAATGATTACCTATCCAGCTATAGGACACATTAAAAATTTTCATACTAACGAATCTCTGTCTGTTGCCTTCATTATTGTGTGAACCACAACAATTTTGAAGATACAAGTATTTTCCATCAAGACTATGAATAACACCACTTGGCAAAGCATCCCTATAACAAAGAATAAGCCTCCAACTTTTTTTGGTGACTTTACATACAATGTGCCTTAATTACTGGCAAGCATGTCAAGAGTCTATTCCCACATGTGTCAACGCTTCCTTAATACACTATAATTCATCATGTTAGCATGGCAGAAACAAGGTACTCTACATCTTTACACACATCCTTCTCCAAGTTCTGATCCTGAACTGAGTATTAAATGAACAGAAAGTCTTCATCTAGCAAACAAAGAACAGACCACAGCATCGAAACAGTAAGGTCCCCCGAGTCAATCAAAGTCATACATCACAGAGCACTTTATCATATTCTTCACAACACTGTCTAAATCCAAGAAGCACTGCTTTATTGTCAAAAGGACATTCACTTAATAACAGCAGTAAATCCAGAAAGGCAGGCTAATTTTAGACAGAAAACTTGGCTAAGAGAGAACCCTATCGTTTCCCACTCCTGACATTTTTATTCATTGAGTTCATTTTCATGCTAGTTGTGTGATTAAATGCAGATAGGGATTTATTTCCTTTTAATAAAAAAATACATGATTCTGAAAAAAGCCAAAATTGCAAATAAGGGACCTGATCCTTTTCCCACAGAAATAAACAATAGTTTTGTTGTTGGCTTCAGTGATGACAGGAATCGAATCCATGAATCTCTGTTGGAAAAAAAGGTTAAAATTCCATTTGAAAACTCTTCTTGGACCATACATTAACTCTCTGGCTGTTCTGGAGGCAACCAAGAACCAGCGTGATTTCTTTTCTAATCTGCCTGCATGTGTGTGCAAATGTATGCGGCGGTATAGGGAGCCATTTCATAAAGAAGCAAGTGAAAATAAATCTGTCCTCAGTGTGTTGAAGTGAAATGTTTTATTTGCACTCGTAAACCAAAATGCTTGCTGTATTTTTGCATTGCAGTTTTATTGTCAACAGTGATACAATCTCCCTTCCTTATGCATAGATCCTTGTACAGAGCCAAGAATCTTAGATGAAGGAAAGAGGTACCATATAATGAAAGTAAATGTGAGAAACACTGAGCCTTTTGAAGAACTGGATGTGAGCTCCAGAGAGAGCATATATCTTCCCTATTAGACAGTCAATCAAAAGTAACCGGGCTTCGGATGTATCCAGAACAAAATCCATTTCTTCTATTGGGTAGCAATTGCTTGGGTAAAAATGACTTAAATTCCACTAAAGACCAAATTTTTGATCTTCCTTATGCCACTTTAAAACTGGTAGGACTCTACTGAATCAGCTGAGCTATTCTGTAATAGCAAGCTTAAAAGAGATTTTAAAGGATGTTGCTGAGAGAACGGCATATTTTTTAAATGGTTTGTATCCTTCCACAGAAAAAAGCATTTTATTTTAAGTAAAAGATGTGGTTTCTTTCAGTGGTGTATGCTGCCCTGCGCTGGCAGTGCAAAAGCAGCCATATTTCTACCATAGCTGTGCTGACTGAATGCACTTTGTGGCAGGAGAACAGGACAAGGACTCCTCTACCTACTTTTTCATCTGCTCCACAGATGCTTCCTACAGCTTTTCCGTTACTGTATGGTAGCAGGCAGAGCTGGACAAATAATTCCCAATAAGTAACTCAATAAATTTCACCTCCCCTTTTCTATTCACAAAGTTTCCATCATCTGACCACAATTTTCTTTCATTTGATCATTATTGAAATTTATTTGGAGTGATTCATCAAATAATTTCTATGAATAATTCTTGGTCTGTAGCTTGTTTGCAATCAGTTGGTCATGAGTATATTGATACTTGAAATTCAAGCTGTTTTGGCTGGATGTAAAGAATGTTCCCTAAACGAGTATGTTTAACATTCAGAATCTTTTTTCCAGTGCAATTTCTCTCCATTACAAGCCTCAACTTGACTTTGCACAAATATTCTGCAATATTAATTTTAGGTGATTTTTGGTGAACGTTCCTTGCTACAAAAGTAGCAGGTTCAAGTACCCACAAAAAGCAAACGCAAGAGGATTTGCAAACACAGGTCAGACCAAATTTCTGTCCACACCTGAATGAGTATTTTTCAGGACGTCATGCAGAAGTGACAAGGTTATGTGCAGCTTTGGCATCATTGTGCTCCTAATTAATTTCATTGTAGTTTTACAATTGATGTGAGAGAATGATAAAATGATTCTAAGCACAGAGATGTAGATATTTTTCTGGTTTCTGTGCATATATTCATCTGCAACCTCATTACAGTATGTGCAAAAAAGATGTGTTATCATTGCCTCATGTGTAAAACACATTACGAAAACACTAACGCATGTGATCCACAGTAAGGCACACACATAATATAATGTGGTCTGGATCCAAATATGTTTACTGCATCTGCCAGAACTTAAAATGACAGTAAAGCTTGTTTCTTAAGGCAATAGTTTGGTTAAACAGGAACATCCAAAGCCTGTCTGACTGTTTCTAAATGAGTTGATATGAGGTTTGCTTCCCCCCCCCACCCCCTCCCCCCCAGTTGTGTGTTTCAGTGAACGAAGCAATGTGGAAGGATTCTTCAGGGTAAAGATGGGCTTGGAAAGGCTTTGTTTGTCTCTCCCCTACAATACCTTTCTGGAAAAAGCTTTCTCAGTTAGGACGGTTAGGTGTTTCTTGCACTGTTGAATAGGATTGCCAGAAGGAGTCTATTCCTCAAGGCATTGACTGCAGCCAAATTCTGGTCTGTTCTGTACGTGGTAAAGCTATGTTGCTTAGCTTTCAAAATATAAAATAACCTATTCATTTCAAATCTCAAATAATACATTTAATCCTGTTATTGTCTTTACTAGCTCACTAGGTAACTGTTGAAGCAAAGTGTTCCTGTATGAAACAGGTTTATACTCCCTTGTATGTGATAAAGACAGTAGGGAAGAAAAAGATACTTACCCCTCACCCTCCTCATCAGGTTTAAGAGAAAAATAAGGGCCAAAAATTTTTTCTCCATGGAATTAATATTTTTTCATTGTGTGTGCTGATAAATGTTATCTGGCAACTCTGTATGAGTTTTCACCAGCAACTGGAAATCACACACGTTAGAAATCTCTACTACAGACTAGCTGGTTACAGTCCTTGCCCCTGACGAAGATTGTCTGGTCTGATGAGTATGAGATATTTCATTTCTACCAAAGGAGAATTATTGCTTGTGATTTCTTGGTTAATAGTAGTTCCTTCAAACCAAATGTGGGTGTTTTCTTGCACAAGCCCTAATGATCTACAGAGCCTACCAGGCTGATTCCCATTTACACTGAGGTCAATGTAAGTAAACACCTTCACCTAGGTTATAAACTACACTTTGAGCCTCTTTATGTTGCTAGGGTTTATAAAGTAACTTTAACATAACTGAGAGCCAGGCACTATTGACTTTAGGTCTATCACAAATTCAGTCCCCCTGTATCAGCTGGAGAATAGCCAGGGCAGGAGCTTATTGCCCTCCTCCACAGTGTTTTGAGGGTGGACATTGGTCCTCTCCAGCCTTTCTGCCTCAGGACACAGCTGAGATTTTGGAGGAGCTGGGGGAAAGAAGAGACTCTCCCTGGATCTCTAGTTACTAGGGGTGTGAGAAACCCTGGTGCAGGCCCCTGCTTTGATGGAGCAGATTTGGGTCTTTCACAGTACAGGTGGCTGTGCTGAGGGCACAGGGTTTGTTTCTCCTGACAAGCTGAGCCTGCAGATGTGAAAAGAGTCCTGCAGTCTTCGGGTTAGCAAAATCAGCCTGTAAATGGAGAAGAGATGCCTGCTGCCTCTCTTGTGATGATGCAATAGACTGAAATTTGGGTTCTTGGTTTGGAACTATCCATCAAAACCTTTCTCCCGAAAAAAGCAAGTGAATATTTTGAAAAAGAGAATGCTGTTCTTGGTTCCACCCCTTATCCAGAAGCATGTGATGTACGCAAGAAGCAAAACCACCAATTTTGCTTCCTGTGCTATCCCCACATCTCCCTGCAGCCAGGATATATTAGTTGGGCTGTAGGGATTAGGAGAAACAATCTCACTGCCTCCTGGTCAGATCTCAGATCATGTGTCTGAATTCCCTCCAAGGAAGCTTGAACTCCCTCAGAAGAGGAGACTGAACCCTGTTTATTATAAACACAATAAATATTCTTCCCACTGAGCTCATGCACAAAGGAGGCAGTGGTACAGTTGCAATTGCTGCTTCTTCCACCCACATATGTGGTGAGATGGATTTATCTAACACACCTGGAGAAGCAGGTACTTCTGGAGAAACCAGCTCCAAACTGTCCCTAGCGCTATCTAAAAGCTCGGTGGGATTTCACAGGTCTGAATTTTGGAGTGACACACCTGAGATGACTGCTAATCACCAATGCGTTTCACCAACCCCTCTTCTCCCCAGTGTTTTCATGGCTGTAGCCCAGTGATTTTGTTCATGAAGATGAGCCCATTAATGACATGACCAGAAAAGCATCACCTCTTTCTCTGTCCTGGCATTTCCTTCAGACACAGCAACTTTTTCCCTGGACTTTGTTTTTCTAGCCCTCACATGTAAGGTAATCCATAGAAAAGGATGCAGGACCCTTCCTCCTTTACAGTGCCTGGCACGGGGCAGGCCAGCAGAAAAGCTGGTTTCACTCTGTGTGTCACCAAATACTTACTAACAGACAAACTGCTGTAATTTTGACTTGCATTATAGAGGCTTTACTTTTTCTATGGATTATACAATGACATATTAAATAATTACAGTGCAATAAGAGTTGCCTAAGTAAGTGCACATTGTGATTCATTCTCTCTACTTTTTATTGTTGTTCTTCACTTGCTTTAATTTGATAAATCCAGTGATCTGGAATGAGTGTCCCGTTCTTAGTGTGAAATAGGGAGGGCTTACTGTTCAGTTTGTTAACTTAGTCATAAATAGTAAAAAAAGCCTGACCAAAGTCAGTCACTAATATAGGTGTTTCAGAAACAGTTGTCCAGCCTCACTCCAGGGGAAGAAAATAACTTGTGCTGAAAGGAAAAGAAATATTTATTTGCTATGTGTGCAAAACGTGTAACAACTTATTGTCAAGAGCCAAGAACAGCTTTTCACTACAGGGAGTAAGGCATCCGTTACCATTCCCTCTGCTCTTCCCATTTGCCTTTGCTATTAGGAAAACACTTCCCTCTTTCACTTCTGCTCCTCTATCCAAGCCTGAAAGCCTTTGCCTTTCCTACTGTCCAGAGCACTTGCTCTTTCAAATCTGCTTTTAATTCAGCTCTTATGAAGCCTTGAGGTCACCTCTTCCTCTTCTCTTCCGTAAGTTTCTAGCTGACAGTTTTGTTGTTCTTTGTCATGCACTTGGTTGACTATTGAGGTTGCAGGTGATGCGGCAGGACAAGGCAAAGATGGAGGCAGGGCGGGTCTTGCAGGTCTGGAACATTATGGAATCTTCAGAGGATCTTCATGATGTGAAAGGGGAACAAGATGAATAAAAGTCTCACGACTAAGTATAGAAGAGTCTAGAGAGTCATGAAGATGCTTTTCTGGGGTGATTCATGAAGGACCTGAGGCAGTTCTTATGTGTCCGAACGATAGCCCTTATGTGCCGTCTCCTTCCCCAGCACAATGCGGTGATCCACCCAGAGCTTCAAGGGTTCTGCCCAAACCTTCAGAAGGCCTTCAGTGGACGACAGCTTCCCTCTTCTGCAGGTAGAGACCTTTCCCATTTCCAGAACCGTGCTTCCCAGGCTGATTTGCTGTGACAGAAGCACAGCTGTCTGTGCTTCGCTCTGCACGTGTGAAGGTGCCTTCAGTGCCCAGGGGAGATGCGATGGGAGCGGTGGAGGCTGCAAGCACCAGGCCAGTGTCCGATTGCGGGATGCTGCAACATCTGGTGGGGCATCTCTCTCCAAACAATGTCTTCTCTGAGAAAGGGTAGCGTGGGGCTGGATAGAAATATCTTAGCACGGCCAGCCCATGTCCTGCCACATGGACCGTACTGGCAGAGCAAGATACAATGCTGTGACTGACTGAGAGAGCCTTGGTTACTACAAAGACAGAATTGTGTGCAGTGATGATTTAAAAAACCCTCAACAATGAAACAAAACAACAGAGAAAAAGTTGGTATCAATAAAACTACAATGTAAATTATAATGGATCCACTGTGCAAAGTAGTGTCCACCAGACTCATACTGGATCAAATTTGTGCTTAAATCACCGGAACTCTGGTCCTCTTAATATTTCTAGCTAGTCTGGGGACTCTTCCTTGCCATATGGTATTTCCACATTAATTTTTCTTTTCGAAGTCACCATAAAACTTTGCCTCATGACAAACATCTGGAGACTACACCTTTCCCTCTGGACAACCTCACCTTTTTGATGAATCTGAGATTTGTCTGTCAGTCAGAACAGGAGGGGTTTCTTTTTCCTACCAGTAGTTCATTGCGTGGCAATGGGCAGCTAACACTGCTGAGAGCAATATCTCCAGCTAAGCAAAATGCCTTTCCTCTTGCCATGTGCAGAGACTGCAAAGCTGCAGATCCACCAGGCATGCCAGCACCTTCTGTTTAAAATCTATTTTTCCTTTGGGTTTGGGCCAACGGTTCAAAGCCAATTGCAGTTGTTGGGTCCAGACTGCTACGAAATGGCTTTCTCGGGTAGCGTCTAATACCTTTCCTTGACAACGGGCTGTACTGGAGCACGTTTCCACCTCCTGGCTCGGGGTTAGACACATTCAGCATGTCGTACAAAATGGAGGCTCAAATGCAAAATGGAATTCACAGTTTGAGACTGCCATATCCCACTGTGTCATGGCATAAATGGTACTCCTCCAGCTGCCTGGGACAGTACACTCGCCACTGGTCTGTCTCCCTGCCCTGGAAAGAAAACAGTAAAACTAGATAGGGAGATGATGGACAATAAAAAAAGATTGGAGGCATGGAATGACTTCCATATGAAGAGAGACTGAAAAGGTTGGGATCATTTAGAGAGGAAATGAAAAAGAAAAGTATATGGTAGAGCTATCCAAGCTAGTTAATAGAACTGGGAAGATAAATCAGGTGCTCTTCCTTACCATTTTTCCTTACACACACACAAAAAAAAACCCAACAGGGCAACACTCAGTGAAACTGAAACAGCAAATTGAAATTTATAAAATCAATTGCACAACATATATTTAACTTATGAAAGTTGTTATTCTGGGATATCACTGAGATCAGGAAGACAGAGGGCATCAAAGAGGTACAGAAATTTCTGTGTAGTGGAAACACCTGTGGGATCTTAACTATGAATAAATTAATAGAAAAAAACTAAGCTACTCTATACTGGGTGGGAGACACGTAAAACCTTCCTCTTGTTTACTGAACTTGGTTTTGATGCATCTGGAGACCATTTGTTGTCCCTGATCATGCACTGGCAACCATCTGAAGTGAAAGGAAGGTGTATCAGGAGGACGAAGATGGGTGAGAGGTGCTGGTGCCCTCCTCTTCATGCCAGTGCTTTGAGGAGCGCAGCCATGAGCACATTCTGAAACCACTGGCAATTGCTGGACCTTTGTGGGCTGTTGAGTTTGGCATAAGGGAAAGACAGAGTAATGAGGCATCAAGGACAGGACTTAACTGTGTGGTAGCTCCTTGTCAGCAAGAATGTCCACAGATCCCAAGACCTCTTGGTCCATATATGCCCCTGCCATGGATAGATACCTATAGGGCCCTTAGCGCAAAATTCAAAGAAGGATGTGGATGCCTAATGTATGATTTAGACTGCCACCAGGTGACAAAATTTGAGCCAAAAAAGGTCTTAAGTTCCTACAACTCTGCAGCTGTGTACACTGAGAAGTCCTGCTGGTTTGGCTGAGTTGAACCTAATTCTTTCAAGGGCTAGAGTTCAGGAGTTCCCATTGCTGGGGAAAGTGTCCAGAGCAGAAGACTGCAGAGCCTGGCCTGTTCTTTCTATGGCCTCATGAATTCTCATTTCCCTTTTGGCACAGGGGCTTATCTTCACCAGGAGGTGTGGGAGCTGTCTCCCAGGGAAACAAGCAATTTATGCAGTCCACGGCTGGGGGGGGCGGCTAGGACACCTTCATGGGAGTGGGCGATATGGAGTCTGAGCACCCTAAGAAGAGGGAACTTACCTCTCTCTTGCTCATCAAGGAAATCACAGGCTAACTGCTGAGCTGTTATATATAATACTCTTGCCACCACCCCTCTTAATGAAAGCATCTCAAGCTTTCATGACTGTCAGGGAACTTTAGGTTTGCTTTGAACATGTTTACTGGATCCAGCCTCCATGAACTGAGGCACAAGCCATGAATCTCACAGTCTTTGGCAGAGATGGAGAAAAAGTATTTGGCTCAGCCAGTATCATGGTTCCATTGGGCATGCTTTGTAGCAGAAATGTTGACGCCAAACTAAGCTTTCCTGTCCAAACGCAAGCGCTTACAGACTCTCAGACATCTAAAGGATTAAGCAAATCCTTTGTGGATCACATATTTGGACATGGGTGACTAAATTCTGCCTAAACTGCTTGAGAAGTTGGTTTGTGCACATTGTAATTTTCCAGTTCCTTCCAACTAACCCTTTGGTGTTATATTGGTGATAATTACCTCCCTCTCTTTGACTGTCTTTCTCAAAGGGACCTCTCTTCTCAGTAGCGTAACTTTTTGCACAACTGGTAGAAACCATCTTCTCTCTCAAATCACCTCACTAATTAACATAGCCAAATTCAGAGCAATTGTTCGTATTCCAGGTTTAGTTCTGAAATTTCTGAAGTTTGCTGCCTCCCTTTCTGAACTAATGAACAGCTCCTGTACTTCACCTGTTTTTTCCTAACCATTTCAGCTGATATGATGCAAGATATGATTTCTTTCTATATCAAATTTACCTTGTTTCCATGAGTGTTATGCGTACAAGAGCATTAAATGCCTGAGAAAAACACATCCAATGTCGCTGAGCATTCTCAACAGCTCAAATGAAAACCAAGCACTTTGTCTAAATGTGCACCTCTTGCAGCCAGAGGATAAATATTCTGACCCTGAGAGGAAAGAGGAATGAGTTTTCTATCACTGACAGAGAACTGAAGAGCTGTGTAGGTAGAGGCAGTTATTACAGTCCTGCTGCTCAGCCACTGTGCTCCCCACAGAAAAGCTGTGCAGCTGTTCTGCTATTTTTCACGCGAGACTGACTCTTTTTCTAGCTGGTTGTACTCTGGGGGAGCTCCTCCAGGAGTTTTGCCAGCTAGAGCAAGATTTGGGAGGGCCAAAGCCAGCTCCTCATCAGGAGCAGGCAGGAGGCAAAGACTACCTGTTGCAAAGAAATATGAAGAGCAGTGAAACATCCAGGGCGAGATTCATCCTGGCTAGCTGCTGATGTCAAATGTAGAGACGTCCACACCTGTGTTAGTCATCTAGCTCCCCCGAGAGCCCATGGAGATCTATTTAAGACATTCTGCGTTAGTGCAAGATGAAGCGTGTCCAAAAGTCTCTGTTTCTCCCCTCCGCCCCAATGCCAAATGAGCCCTGTGGTAACTAGGTCAGACATAGACATCTACATCCAACCGATCCCATCCTCAGCAGGCGCTTGCTGAAGATGAAGTGGGTGGATGCTTGCCTCTTCTGAGGCTGGCTGGACTCGCAGAGCTTGTTCTCACTCCATACAATGTGCTGCTGCTCCAGAGAGGGAAAGCAGCCATCCCCAGCACATTTGCTTTGCTCCCTGCTATTTGTGCCAGAAGGGCGGTGGCACATCTGCATCTCTCCCGGGTCACATCTGCTTGAGATGAGGCAACAGACCCCCCGTACAAGGCACCTCCTGAAGGCTACGAGGGGAAGACTCTGCTGCAGCGTTTGAAGCAAGGGTGGCCAGCGAGGGATGCATCCCTTTTTCTCTCATTTTGTTTTCACCCACATGGCATGTCGCTGCTTATAGAATGAGATCCGGCCCTCTAGGATATACACGTGTTTGCATGTGTTGGATGCACACATGTAGATGTGTGTCTGTATGTGGTTTATTAAGAATTAAAAATGCTTCTTTTTGCCCTCAGACAGTGCTTCCAGTGCTTGCCTTTTCAGTTGGGGGGACTGTGTTTTTAATCTCACTAATACAAAGAAAACAATGGACCTCTTTCTCTGCTAGCTGTAAAGGGTCATAAGTAAAATGAGTTTTGGCAGACTCGTTCCAACTAGACATGCAACCACATGCAAAAATGACTCTAAATTTAGCATGTCATTTGTCAGGGTTAACCCTTCCCTTCCTCAAAGAAAAGGAGCTTATTTGCTATCTTCTTGTAGTCTGTATTTGCAAATCAGTCTTGCCTCTATAAAACTCTGAACTGCAGGAATTTATAATGGCCTTTTCTTGTGTAAGCCTTTATTTCTCTTCAGAGTGATGATAAAAGCAAGTTTATCCCTGCTTCTGGGAACAGGACACAGTACTTCCATACACAAAAGGGTACACTTAAAACTAAGGAAAGTGTTTTCCTCTCGTGTTTCAGATGGGGATGGGATGGTCTTGCTTTTTTGTATGGACCTTAAAAACCGTTGGACTCAACCCTGTGTATTCCCTGCAAGTCCCAGTCACCAGCATGAAAGTAGTTTAATGGAATAAGGTTACTGCTGTGAGAAATCACTGAACTTAAGGCAGTCCAGAAGTCTTTGAGAAATATTATATTGCACCTGAGACTTTATGCACACAGCCATTGGTGTAATACCTGTTACAGCAGGAGAAACAGGAACTGACCTTCAGCTGCAGCTATTTCCAGCAGGAAAAGAAACACTGAAAAAGTCCCAGTCCATTTTCCAGCCTGCGAGGTTTCTGACCTTAGCGAGTGTTGCTTTATACAGTTATCAAAGATAAACAAGCAAGGGCTTTAGTGCAAGACGAAGTTCACAGAAATCCTTGGTTTAAGCTAAGAAACCAATGTCTATAGAGCAGCGCCAGTAATTATGTAGGGCAAGGCAAATGGTTTGGATGTATGAGAGAAAGTGGGAGCTTACACATTTTGAACTGCATTTCTTGGAAAAGTTGATCTGAACTGGTCTTATTCTGTCTGTTTCTCCTTCTTATTCTCTTTTCCCTCCCCCGACCAAGAGAACACCGTTCCCAGAAATCCCAGAGGACATTCCTAATTGAAAGCAATGATCATGAGTCATTCCTGTATATTAAGTGAAATACTCTTGCATGCCTCCCAAGGGATAAAGTGATTAAACCCACTAGAGAAGGGCCCAGGAACTCCTGCTGTCCCTGCAAACCTTGAAATTAAAAATCAAGACGATAAGCTAGTGGTAGGGTATTTTCTTTCAAAACACATCTCTCTCAGAACTACTAAAGCCCACATACAAAAAGACAGAAAATGGGTTGCATTTCTGACAGTTCAAGATTCAGATTTTGTCAACGGAGACTGTTTGTTCTTCTGAACAAACTGTATGCTACACTGTCCTGTTGTCTGGGATATAACGGAATATAATGTTAGCCTCGGACAGTGGTTGTTGAGCCAGTGCCAGCCTCACTAATGAGCATGTGGTTTCAATAATAATATGGCTACTTGTAAGATGGCTGGCCACAGGCCAAGCACTTAATACGGAGGGGGCAACAGATGTAAAAAAGTACCATCCCTGACATGATTGCATTTCCAAAAATTCTCTGGCAAAAAAGTTAAGACTCAGCGAATCGGGATAATGAAGAATGTCCCCATATCAGGAAAGGATGAAGCTCTGACAAATGAATAGGACCCCTATGGGCTTTGTGCACATATGGTAAAAACCAAGAAATATAAGAACAGGAGTGATAAAAGGACTGATAATTCTTCTTTGAGGAAAAAATTTGGGTTAGTAATGGAAGGTTGCTGGATGGTTAGATATCTCTTTTCTTTTCTTTTCTTTTCTTTTCTTTTCTTTTCTTTTCTTTTCTTTTCTTTTCTTTTCTTTTCTTTTCTTTTCTTTTCCTTTTCTTTTCTTTTCTTTTCTTTTCTTTTCTTTTCTTTTCTTTTCTTTTCTTTTCTTTTCTTTTCTTTTCTTTTCTTTTCTTTTCTTTTCTTTTCTTTTCTTTTCCTTTCTTTTCTCTTTTCTTCCTTAAAGCTTTTGACATTCCACACTTGGACCTAAAAGTCCAAGTGCATCAAGACAGTGAAATGAATTACAGTTTAATAATATTCCCACCACACAGACAAAATGGATTCAATTACATAATGGTAGCATTAAATGTTATTAAGAAGGAGATCCAGAGTCTTGAGGCCAGACTTTCAGAAAATCATGATAAGCTGCTTAAAACAGCTGAAATAGCACATTTATAGGTTTTCCAGCCATAGGTTTTCTGAGGGGAGGGAGCACAGGGAAGGAGCCATTACGTTTGCTCAGAGGTTCTGGTGTGCTAATCTGTTATCGAGGATTTAGTGTGTAGAAAAGCAGTGCCAGAAAGTTTCCAATTTGATTATTACGTCTTAACCTGTACGGTTTGGGGGTCCTTTCCAGAGTGGCTGCCGTTACAGGGGAGCACACGTGAGGGGGGTTTGGATGGAAATGCCAGCTCTTGGGCTCCTGCCCCGGTGGCAGGGGACGGCCAAGCCAGCCAAAACCCGGGCATTCCCGGCAGAGAGGAGGCAGGAGCAGCCCTGCCCTGTGCAAAGCTGCCCAAAACGCTCCCTACCCAGTCACCTGTGAGCTCTTGGGTGACATGAAGATGCTGAGCTGCTTTCACACAACCAGACCCCTCTGTCCGGGGCTCTTAAGGGGGTTTCTGGGTGGGTGGGACACCACCGAAACATGGGGTACACCACTGCGCAGCTCTCCCAGAATGTATTGTTTTCTCCTACAAACCCCCCAAAAGAATTTTCTGTTCTTGATACTTAGAATTACAGTTACAGATAACATTTCATGATCCTTTAAACATGTTTCTTTTTTTTTTTTTCCTACCTGGAGAAAAGGAAGATATGATTAAAAATAAGATAGGAAAGAAGCAAAACAATCCCCCAACTTTTTTTTTTCACTGCTTTTCCATTTTTTAATTTGAAAAATTGGAGAGAAGTTAAAAAGAAAAGGAAGGCAGAATAGTGGTCAGAACACAAAGGAGTTCAAAACTAAAATACAAGGATGAACTTTTCTCATTGCCAGCACACAAATATTGTTATTTTCAGGTAAAATAACAATTTCAGGTAAAAAATTGTTATTTTCAGGTAACGGAATTTTTAGTTCACTTCACAACAGTGGTAAGACATAAATGTTTCCCTGAATTTTATGACTGATGATATTAACAGGATTTCATAGAAAATTTCAATTTCTATAACTAATATGAATCCATGACTGTTTTGAAACTTCAATTATTTCAGACTATTCTGGTATAAAGTGTTCCAAGTGCTCCAAACTCCTTGCTATCTTGATGATGTCTCCCTGAATATTTCCCCAAATTTGGATGCGCTAACTGAAACTGGGTTGTTGTATACTACTTACCAGAGAATGTTTCTTTGCTCTTGGACTAAAATAATGTTGCGTGCCAGGGTTGGGAGACATTTCAAGCCCTGTTGAGTGGCCAATATTTTCGTCAGGGTGCTTGCTGATTCATGGTCTTATGATAAATGGTCTGTGACCAGGGAACAGTATATATCTGTTGGTGGGAGGCAAGAGAGCATTTCACTTCTATGCTGCTTCTAACAAAATATCCACAGGCACCTCAGGTCATCATTAATCAAATATTCATACCCTCCAACAGTGGTTTGGGGGCTTATCTGGGAAAAAATTTGAGGTTTCTGAGTTCTGAACAGTCCTGTGCAATATGATAGCTGGGATGATGCACATACCTTGGCACTGGCCACCGAAAAACCCATTGTGTGAGGTTCCCTCCATCCTTGATGGTGAACGAGAGCAACAGAGGGTCCTCTACAGGGTGTTTAATTTCAACCTCAGTAGATGTCTAAGGGAAAGGGGAGGAATTGCTGTGTGAAGGTGCTGCTTCTCATGTTTTTTTTATCATGGAGCGGACTAAACATCTAGCTGTCAAGCGAATAGGTTCCTAAAGTTAAATGAGATGTACCTCAGCTATACCATGGGCTGTTGGCAGTGTTGCATCCTTTACATCCTTTACAATCTGAAAGCACTTTGCAGTTGTCATAGAGCTTTACTTTCAATGAATTGATATTGCAGATTCTTATTTTGGCTGCAGTGCATTAACTATATAAACAGTCGAGTAAACTGGGCACCACAAAAGCTTGCTGGCTGGTTGCTGCATGCCCCTTAGGCAATAAAAACATGTGCAAAGAACAAAGAGCCGCACAAATGGACTGCAGATATGACTACACACTTTAAGATGTAACACGTCATTGAGACAGGAGAAAAAGCCTTTGTAGCAACCAGCACTGGGTGGAACTGGATAATCCCATTAAAGAGCACCAGAATCCATTGATAAAGGGCCAGCTTTTGTGCTCTCACTGACACTGGGGCAAACCTCCTGACCTCAGGGAAAAGGAGACGAGATCAGAACCTGGTGCAGCGCGAGTCCCCATCCTTGCCTGCAGAGATGGCAGTATGTGTAGTAAGTGGCAGGGCAGGCATGAAAATGTGTGTGGCACTGGTTTCTCTGAGCACCCTGCCGTCTGAGAGGCAGAAGGCTGGAAAAAGCTTATAAATCTACTCATGCCAGGATGTTAAGGCATGTGAACATGCAGATTTCAGAGGAACGACAATGAGCCGCACAGGATCCAAGCTCGGAGCAGTTGGTTCTCTGCTTGGATCTCTGCTCTGAGCTTGTATCCTCAGAGCCTGCAGGCTCTCCCAGGCATCCCTGTACTTCAGCATGCTGCAAAGCTCCCGTTGCTCTTTGCTTGGATGCCTAGATGAGAAATTGGGGAACACCAAAGACAAGGTGTTCACTTGCACAATCCATGAAGGAGGTGCCAACCCTGTTCTCAGTCAAGACAGGCATCCAGAGATCCCCAGGAGGTATTGGGCTGATACCTTGTTTTCTGACTGAAGAGAGGTTGCCACCTCTGTCAATGTAAGTGATCATGCAAAAAAACAAACAGGAGACTGAACTACCATGAATAGTTCCTTTCATGCCTTTTTATAGTCTTTGGGATTTTAGATCAGTGATGGTTTGTCTCGTACAGACTTGCATCCTTTGACTACGAATGCTCGGACCCCGTGGTGACAGACCCAGCTTATCCCAGCTCCCCTCCAGCTGAGAGGCACGGTGTAGCTGAGCGCACATTTGCAGTCTGCCTGCGTCCTCCCTTGCCAGCCAGAAAGGCTGTGCGGGCTGCACGCGGGGTCCCTGCCAAATATAACAGCTGAGTTTGGCGCACCCTTCCCTCTTTGGGGTCACAAATTTGGGTCTATCTTCTTTTCCCTCACTTAATGTTAGTTGAAACTGGAATCCAAATTTATTAAGGTGTGTGTACTGAGAGGAAGGGGAGGTTAAAAGACAGGCAGGCAAGCAGGCAGCGCAGTTGCCGGAATCTTATTTCCTAAGCTAAAATTAACCGAAGCTTACACAAGCTTTGGTTTCAGGGTGAGCCTTTGTTCGGCGAGCAAACCCCGATGCCAGGCTATGGGAAATGGTCCTGGCGCTGCGATGGGATGAGAGGAGGGAGTCCTCCTCCACCCAGGGATCCTTCTTGCTGCTTCATTCCAGGGCTGTGGCCTTGGGGCCCCCTGCAGGGACACCACCACAGGAGAAGAGGCTCCCCCCATTGTGCTTGTCCTGTGGGGCCAGGGATCCTTCTCACTTCCTAAATTCATCTCAGGGGCAGCCTCTAGATGAAGAAACCCAGGGCGAGTGGGTTGCAGGGAACCCCAGCACCCTCCCTCCCCACCTGGGCTGGGGCCCTGTGGAGCCAACGTGCCCGGTGATACGCTCAGCCTTGGCCAAGGGCCTGCTGATGGCAGGCGCCGGCCTTTCCTCTTCTCACTGTCTCAAACTATGGTGTCTTTGTGAGATCGTTTGCTTACACGAAAGGTTTCAGAAGTTTGTGTCTGTCTATTTAAAAAAATAAAATAATTCTTGAATTCTTGTTTCTTTCCACATTGACCTGTTCCTATACACAAAAAGTTTAAAATAAAGGTGAGGAACGTACCTCTGCTTTTACAATTCTATTTGGGGGCATTTGTCACATATAGTTACACACATTTAATTTTGCGTGAGCTGTTTGCAGTTCACCTCTAAGCAGATGTTCCTCCACACCTGAAAACATGAGAAGGGTTCAGAGTTGGCTCAGCCAAGAGAGGAGAGACTGATCAACCTACAAGTGAAATTTTACAGGGAATATATTTTTAGACCAAGAATTTTAAACTTGTGTATGTCTGTGAATCTGGTTCTGCATGAGGCTTTCTTTTTGTCTGTCTCCCAGCCCCGCTCCCTCCTTTCCTCCTCCTGCCTGTTTCCTACCTCTCCCCCTCCTCATCCTGCCTCAGAAAATTAGCTTTCATTGAGCTTTTATAGCTGCACTTTTAAGTCAGTCAAGATTATTTTCTGGTGCTTAAATTCCTAGTTAACATGTCATGGTGCCGTTCAGTGCTGGAAATGATGTAATTTATTGGGTAGCTGGTCAATTGCACAAATAGCTGGAAAAACAAGTTTAGCTTGATATAAATAACAAGACACAACAGTATATACAGTACAACACCTTGCCTCCTGCTGCAAATCTCCTGATTTCTGTTATTCTGGTTTCAGCGTGCCTAGCTGCCTCCTCACGTTCACTACCATGAAATAAGATAATTATAGCACAAGTAAATATTACCCAATCAATCTACTGTAACAACTGTTAAAACAAGCCATCTTATAAATTTTCCTAACAAAATATGGTTCAACCCAATATACACAGAAGGTAAGTTTCTCTGACCTTGAAATAAATTTCAAGAGCAAAGAACATTACATGCATAATGAGCATCCAGTGATGAGAGGCAGAGCTGGGGTCCAGTCCTGTTTCCTCTGACCCCCTGAAATCTCCCCAAGCTCAGCGGCAGAAGGACGGTGTGTTTTGGGACAGCTTCTATTTTCACGTAAGGTGTAAATAGGCATAGTCCTCTAAAATCACAATTTCCCCACTTCCCTTAAGCCCAGTGGCTGGACTCAGGCAACTTAACCCTCCTCTTCTCCGGACAACACCAGACTCTGGTTCTTAGGGGTGGGATGGCCGCACACAACATCGGCAGTTTGGTGCAAGGAAACCAAAAAGCTGCTTCAAAAGCCAGAGCATCTTTTCTCTCTCCTCACCAAACCCATTTAAAAAGAAAAAAAAAATCAGCAGAGATTACAATAAGTTACTCAGCAGTAGGCTACTCACATTTCTGTGCAGAAAGTACCGCATGGGCTCATAACATTGTGTACTGCAGAAGACTGCTCAAATCAGGGGCAAACTTTTGGATCAACTATAGCAGCAGGTCTGTTTTGAAATGCTACTGGATTCAAGGTTTAAATCCAGGCAGCACTCTGTAGGTTTGCCTGACTGACTCACAATGAGAAGACAGTTTCTTTTGGGGTGGGGATAGAGGAGAAAAAGAAAACAAAATGCCTGATTGTAAAGATTAATGCCTTTTAGAAGAAAATAAAGATGTTCTGAATTTGTGTGTGGCAGAGAGTGGTCTCGAGGGAGAAGCTAATTATGATATACTGCTTGAATACCATTATGCACTAATTACTGAAAAAAGATGATGGATTTGAAAACCTTTGTGTTATAAAATGCAAGCAGAGTAGGGCTAGTGTTGGCAGCTTTTGAAAACCCCACTGCAAGAAGCAGCCGGATCACGCATTGCCTGGACATCTCCCAACTCGCATGTGCTGAGTCTCCAACCCAAAAGGTGAAGTACGCCATCTAACTCCTGCCAGATCCAGGTATTGGAGGGGTTTGGCTGTTCTGGCCAGACCTTGTGTGGGATCTAAGATGGGAAGGATGGCATGCACCATTTATACAACTGGCCTGCAAGCTGCAGGAGAGAAGGAAAGCCATTTCCTAGTTGATATCACTCAGAAAAGTTGCCTCAGATGTATCTCTAATGTACCTCTAAATGAGGGAGTTGAGGTATGGTGGTAGCCACCCGAAACACCTCAGGACACAGTGGAGAAAGAGAAAGATGTCAGAAGGTGATCTGGGGTCCAAGGTAGGCTGAAACATCTTTCTAAAAAGCTGAGTAAATTCGGTGTTCTTCCCTCTGCCTGGGAAAGTGCCCTGGGGATGGTGGCAGGGAAGGTCTGGGCTGATATAGCATGGCTAAAACCCCTGTAAAATCCACCCTCTATTTAAAATGTGTTATGTGGAGGAGGAGTGGGGTGGGCTGGAGGTGAAATATTGCATTCATGCCTGCAGTAATGGAGAAATAGCACTTACTAGCTCTGGTATACTTCATGTTGTGCCTTCTCTACCAGCCTGTGGACCTGAAGGAATTCTCTTTGCTGGTGCCATGTGTCTGCTGGGAAGCCAGATGCATACGCTGCCTCTGACAGGCATTTTGCAACATGGACTAACACCCCTAAGGATTGGGATCACTGAAAACACTGGTATGGCTCACCTTGCTGTCTCTCTGTTCTGGTAAACTAAATGTCCTTAAGACCATTTGTTGCTGTAGAATGGCCCATTTCCTTACCTATTGGACTGTTTCACCTACCAAAAAGTGGCACCTGTCCAAATTTCCCAGTTGAACAACCCCTTGCTCTTGTTAACCCCTGAATCATGCCTGGAAACTGAATGGGAGAGTGCTAGCTGGCACGGGGCAAAAGCCATGTCCCAAATTTTTCATGCTGAGTGTCCATAGCAGCCTCTTCAAGGTCTCGGAAACTTGTCCAGGGCCTGACTGACCTGAAAATTTTCTCAGGATCTACCCTAGCTGTTGAGCAGAACAGACAGCTAACCTCCAGGCATGGGCACTGTTTCTTACACTACCTCCTAGATGTCCTCATGGTCCCATCTTCTTTCACATGGAGTGACCAGAGGTTAAGCGTTCATGCATATGGGGTGCAAAAAATACAGAGAACAAGCTGAAATACATAAGTGCATTTGCTTGCTGGGGAGTGACTTCCCCTGGGATCTGGCCAAATCTACTGCTTCTGGCAAATTTTAAAAACTATGGATGAGTGCTGAGGGACATACAGATGTCTGGAAATGGAGTCCATGACCTGATGGTCTCCTCTGGTCGGAAAGCAAACCTACTTTTCCATTACTTTTGATGTGTTGTTGGCTAAAAGAGGAGGATGTACTTTCTGTCCCTCCAAACAGACGCTTCTGGTTTGTGCGTGCCAGCTGTATTGATCCAGTCCATAGAGCTGAATGGAATTCATTGTCTGACATAAGTCTTTTGTTGTTGCTTTTTACTGAGAATCTGGCTTTCTCATCAAGCAAAATTTTTTTGCAGGAAAATTCTCAAGTTTTTTCGCGCCCCTGCTTTTTTGGACAAAAGTTTGAATTTTGAAAGAAATTTTTAATAAAAGCAAAGTTTTTTTTTTTTTTTTTTTTTCTTTCAGGAGAACAAGCATTGCTCACCCCTTGTGAGGTGCTGAGCATGCATGTGGGGAGGAACAACCCCAGGCACAAGTATACATGAGAACCACCCAGCTGGAAAGCAGTTTGGCAGAAGACGACTGGGGGGCCTGGTGGACACCAAGTTGACCATGAGCCAACAACGTGTCCTTGTGGCAAAGAAGGCGAATGGGGTCATGAGTTGCATTAGAAGGGGTGTTGCCAGCAGGTCAAGAGACATGATCCTTCCCATCTTCTCAGCATTGTCATTGTTAAGCCCACAACTGGAGTACTGTGTCCAGTTCTGGGCTCCTCAGTACAAGAGAGACATGAACATACTGGAAAGAGTCCAAACAAGGGCTACAAGGATGATTAGGAGGCCGGAGCATCTCTCCTATGAGGAAAGACTGGGAGAGCTGGGACTGCTCAGCCAGGAGAAGAGAAAGCTCAGCGGGATCTTATTTATATATATATAAATACCTAAGAGGGAGTGCAAAGAAGATGAGGTCAGACTCTCTCCAGTGGTGCCCAGTGACAGGACCAGAGGCAATGGACATAAATGGAAATGCAGGAGGTTCTCTCTGAACATCAGGAAACACTTCTTCACTGTGAAGGTGACTCAGCAGTGGCAGAGGTTGCCCAGAGAGGTTGCAGAGTCTCTTGAAAATATTCAAAAGCCGACTGGACATTATCCTAGGCAGCCTGCTCGAGGTGACCCTGCAACTCCCTTCCAACCTCAACCCTTCTGTGATACTGTCATTCTGGAAGCCTACTGGGAGACAACACAGCAGTACTGTAGGAAACTAAAGCAGCTGTGATCTTGCCTGCGTTCTCCATAGGGAGCAGTCCTTGAATTCAACTATTCCCCGAATCATACATGGATTTAATTTTTTGAGAGAAGTACTTGATTTGCTCCAAAAGAGAAAAACAAGACATATGTGGCTTAGACATGAGATGAGGACCTGGGAGTGAAGGTGGGATTAAGGTGATGTGAGAGGCACCTTGAGCTGGATCTAAAAGGAGGGAAGAGGTTCCCAGGAGAAGAGCAGTTGCACTGGTAGAGGCAGAGCCTGCTAGACAGCCTGGACAGGGCAGAATGGGAAGGCAGCTGTGCTACTCCCATTGGAAGTGCTAGCTTGTTTGGTGCTGCCTTGTGTCCCACCGTGGGACCAGCTTTCTCCAAACTCATTTCATGCCTGACATTCAAAGCTAGACATTCAAAATGGTCTTAGCACAGCTTTCCAGTCGAAACACCCAGGGTGAACGTGCAGACCCATCTGCATCCAGCCAGAAATGGAACAGACTTTGCTGGTTTTAGAGCGCAAATGTTTCCTGCCTCGATAGAAAGACCTAGATTTGTTATTGCAAAGCTAGGGGCAGTCTCACAAAGCCAAGCTTAGACCAGCCAGAGAAGAAAAGCGAGCAACACACTGTGCAAGGGTGGAGAACAGGAGCATGGGATTTGGGATGTGTGGTTTTGGGTGTGCATGTAAATTGTTTGTGTGGGCAATTTGCTGTTTTTACAGTGAAAAATCCTGATCTTCCTAAACTGCCTGTGTGGAAAAAAAGAGAGTGCAATTTTCACTACTCAGATTTATAATCTGCTCTTGAAAGTATGCCCACAGGAAGCAAAATTAGAATTTTCTTCTCAGGACAGTGCTAGCTCAGGAGTTTAAAATATATCTTGAGCTAACATTTTCATGAGTCATCCTGGATCACCAAATAAAGATATACATGATGTGAGCACTGCGGATTTAGGAACATGCCAGGGTTGTTTTGTGCTTTGCTCCATTATTGAGAATTTTCTGATCCTGCCACCAGTGGTTCATTAGGGCGAGTCTGTCCCCGGTAGAACTCCACAGGACATGATGGAGAGATGACTTTGGTCCTATGAACATGCTGCAGCCTGAGCAGCCAAAATACATGACTGTGGATTTTTGTGGTGCTTCGTGGGTATCATGACACAGAATAGATAGACACCAGCTCACAGTCTTATATCCTCAAAGGGAAAATTTAACTCCAGTTTCCATGCATGAAATTATTCTGTTTAACACGAGATATATCAATACACTACAACAGGGTGTAAAATATGTTTGGTTTGTAATGACACCAGCTGCGTTGGGAGAATAAAGCAGGGGTTAAACAAGGCCACATGTTTAATCAGAGGTCTCATAGGGCTATGAATACAAGGAAAGCTGATCTTTTTTCATGATATCAATACAATACAGTCATCCTGTGTGGGTTTTGCATACCATCCTGTCCACAGCCAGAGAAGTGACTTCTATTTCAGTAAGAATTAAAGCAAAAGCAAAAGAAGAACAAAGGGATGAGGGAGTTGATCTGGAGGACATGATGATAAATCCCACTGCATCTTGTAAAACCCTTCTGATCTTTCCTCCACAGGGGCATTATTTTCCCATCATAACCACTTCCTTTATAAACAATTAAGCTTTGTGTTTGGAATTTAAATGTATTTTTGGGGGGCAAGGAAGAGAGGGACTGGGTGGCTCAGGGTTTGGCAGTAATACAGTTAAGAGTCTATAGTGGTTGAATTTGATCCAGGTTGTGTTGCCCTCGATTTATTAGCCATCCCAATGCAGGGGAATCATTGTGTCCCCTCCATGCTGTTTTGGTGGGTCTACCATGTAGTAACATCAAGCAAGACAAAATAGCGTGCATTTCTTTTCTCACAAGTACTTCACTGATTTATTTTGAGAAGCGAGTTCTTGCTGATGCTGTTCATGCCCCTCGGTAATGGAAACTCAGTTTGATAGCCAAGTGAATGCTGAATAAATGAATACAGGTATTCAGTCCTGACATTTGATTATGAAAGAAAAGCAAGGAGCCAGGTGGCTCCATCTGCACGTGCAGTCCGTACCTCCGCTGACAGCTGTGGGGATGCAGCACGGTCAGTCTGGCATCACTGCATGGATGGACTGACGTGTTTCTATGAGCAAAGCAGTCACAAACTCAGCTTGCATTGCACAGCCACCGAGCTCTGCCACAGGAGATGTCTTGCCTTCTTCTGTCAGCTAAGGGACACGCAGCACCGTTCTGGCCTTTGGGCTGAACCCTGGGCTGGTGGTGGTCCAGCGAGAGCTCTTGGTGGCCTCCAGCCCCGACCTGCACCTAGCACTAACCTCCCCCATGCAGCTCGGCCTGTGCAGACTCAATGTGAAGAGCTTGCGGACGGGCCACGCGCCAAGAATTATTGAACAATTCTGAGAAATAAATCTCTGAAATTGTAAGCACTCTGCAGAAATTCATTCCTCAAATCAAAAATTTTTTTTAAAAAAAAAAAAAGGAAAAGGACAATCTGGCAAACGGCTTGCTCTGAATAATCCACTTGTCTCCAGGATAAAGCCCGGGTTCCCCTCCTCTGCTCCCTAACCAGAGGCTGTGGGGGCAGTCACGCTGCTACTGTCCACACTGGCAATTGGCCATGGCCTGAGATACTCCCTTGCTTTTCAGTGCCATCGATCTGGCAGCTTCCCATTGTTTGTAATTATTATTAGTATCTTTTTTTTTTTCCCCCAAATGCTTGGAAAATGATGAGATAGTTTGCTAACAAACAGTTTTCATGAAAGAAACAGCTGGGTTGTTCTACTCCTAGCTCTTTACAAAGGCTTTCTGCATGTCTGTTGAGCCAGGGTGTAGCGTGATGAGCTGTTTCTGTTGAGAAACCAGAGTTTACAGAATAAACAGAGTTGAGGTAAACCCTGATTATGGGGAAAGTCTGCGCATTAGGCTGCCTCACAGCCTTAACTCACACGACTGGCCTGTATTTTTGGAAACACTTCCAAAGTTTTTCCTTTGTGAATTGGTGCAAATGGCTTGTTGGAGCTAGGCTTGCCTATATTCTCACCGACTTTTCCTTAATCTCTTTGACTCGAGCAGGTCCTCAGACAGGCGTGAGGAGATCAAGGGGTTCCCTGGGGAGTGCTCAGCTGTCGGGGTACCGTCCAGAAGAACCGGCTCGGTGCTCCCAGCTCCCGGCCGCACACATATGCTTTCCTAAATGGGAGAAGAAACAAAGCAATGTATGTCAATAAGTTAAAGGGAATTATCTCATGTACGGGGAACAGCAAGCTCTGTGTTTTCCCTTGTTTGCTCTGGGATTTTTGCTATTTGTACTAAATTCGGCATGCCAGAGATTGAGCGCAGCCCCTCCCTCTCTGAGGGCCATGTTCAGACATGTCGGGTCCTTGAGGCGGGACTAGCATGGCAACGGGGATTTGATGAAAAATCAGCTGCAAGGGGAAGGAGCAGAGCTCAAGGAGCTCTTTTTCTTGGACTTTGTACCTCTGTATAACCTAACCGCAGCCTAAGTGCCCTTGCCGCTGCCAGCTTTTCTCACCGGGGCATTGAGACGTGGGGTGGAAACAGTCCCTGTTGCCTCCAGCTCCTCCAGCTCCTCTCCAAGCCCTGCCTGAGCCCACACACGATGAAAGCACGCAAAGCCTGAAACCTTTTCGTCACACAGCTATTGATTTTTGCAGAGTTACTAATATCGGTGTAGGTGGGATGAGGCATGTGCTGATGTGCCTCACTAGCCCAGAAAATATCATGAGATTCAAATGCTGATGTAAGAACCTGATTGCCCACTCTGCTGTGTGGTGGGAGTTATACAAGTGTCCTCGGTGGGCGTGAAATGCTAGATCTTTATTTGGACAGCCAAAAAGCCTGAAGTCTGATGTTGACTTTACTTCAGTTCTTGCTTTAACAAAATCTCTTCCCTCTTCGTTGTGGGATTACCTGTAACAGGGCTGGGGTGAGATCTCTAGGTTGCATGTCATTAGTTGCTGCTCTTTCCAGCTCAGTGGGATTTTGCAGTTTTGAAGCCAGGAGGTGAGTGGCTTTCTAACTAAATACTCCAAGATTTCTGTTTGTTTTATTTTGCGCAGAAGAAGGTTCAAAGATAGAAGACTGATTAAGAATGATGATGTGCTCCCACTCCATTTCTGACTGTCCTTTAGCCAGACCTTCAAAGAGAATTTTATTTGTTTGTGTTATGAACAGAATTTCTTGAGATCTGTGCTTACAAAAGGCCATGATATTACCTGGGAATTATTAATTGGGAGATGCTTACTACCTTCTGCTGCTCAAAAACAATTAGAACATGTTGTTTGTGAAATGTGAAAGAAAAATGAAAACAATTTCCTATTTGCTGTCTTTGAAGTTAAGGGGGAAAAAACCCTCAGAGTATAGCTGAATTACCACATAAAGCAACATAATTTTTTTTTTTTATTATGTAAAGATCAAAGTAGAGAGAGAAAAGTATTGCGAGGAGTTTACTTTGATGAGTTTGGTTAAAAATGAAAACTTGGTTTGATGGGGGACATACAGACACAAATCACTATGTGCCATGGATTTGCTGAATATGTTAAAAAAGTGCTGAGCAGCATTAAATTAATGCAAAACTGAAGATTACACAAGGGTAAACACTGCAGCTAATGTTTGACTAGAGCTGAACTGAGGGCTGAGTGCCTCCACTTAATTTGCAGACCATGCCCACGGCAACCCCCAGGAGGCTGGGAGTGGAGGAGACAGACATTTTATAGTGAGGAGCCACATTATTATTTTTAAAGTTAGAGAAAAAAAAAAAATCTGGCTAAAGTTACCACTTATAAACGTTGGGGAGAGGCAACGGAGAGAAAGCAAGAAGGAAGGATCAGTGAGTGGCTTTTGGAGCTGAAAAAGAAAGATCTGCTCAGCTAATACCCAGTAGGTGCGAACGTCTCTAGTAAATACAAGATCATAAATAGAACTGAGAAAATCAGCGTTGTTCATAAGGCATGCTGCAGATGATAGCTATTCAGCCTGAAAGGGACTTGCAAACACTGCTCAAGCATGTGCATGAAAAGCGTGCTTTCCATGAGCGTTCATTTACATACCATCCAGCAACGAAGTGGTTGTGGTGAGTGAACACCATGGCATAGGGAAAGCAGTGAAATAGAAAGTGGCTTTCAAGTTCAAACGAATATTTGAAAATATTTCTCCCACTCCACCCAGCCCGGATCATGACTTATTTTCCTTCCCTAGCAAGATGGGCCATCCCCATCATGCTACCTGGTGGCCTGATCCTGGCTTCTGGAATGAAGAGCACAAAAGGCTGCTCTTACTTTGTAATTCAGAGTTTTGTACGAAATCTTCCACTTACAAAGAGCATGTTTGAGCCCCTGACAATCTGTTGCAATTCCTATTTGCATGAGTGGTTTGAGAAGTGAAAGGAAAGAGAGGCGGGCAGCACCAGGCTGGGACGGTAGCTGGTTTAAACTTATTCCTCAGATAATTTCTTTTTGGTCATTGAAGCCCGAAGTGCCTTTTAAGCATGATGTGCTACGTCTTCAGTAGCACAGCAGTGGATATCTTTAGATTGGGTTTTCATCATATACTTTAATTTTCTAGCCCGGGGGATGACCATAATTGCTGAACAATTCAATGTAACGGAATGGGCTAATTCAGCGCTTTTTACTGCATTTTTCCACATAATATCTAAAATCTTTTTTTCCACCATAACCCATGTTTATGAAAGCAAGTACTTAACCCGCACATTTCCTGGGCTTGAATCATTTCCTTAATAAGGCATAAAATTTTGCAGAATCACTCCCCTTACATTAACACATCATTATAAGGAGATATCAGTGTTTAGCACGTCAGAGGCATACACTAGTCTGTGCAATGTACAGCTACACTACTTAGCTTTAGAGACATGCACCATGGCTTTCAAATAATAATTCTATAAAAGCAAGAGCTTTCCTTTCCTTTTCTTTCCTTTCTTTCCTTATTTTTTTAATTCAAAGTTTTCTTCCTATCTGTAATAGGCTGTTCCCTTGCACAGGATGAAGTATGTCAAACATGTTAGCTTTACATTTAGTTTTGGCTTTGAGTCTGATAAGTAGAAACAAAGCAGCAAGCAATGGCTATGATTTGAAACTGCTATAACCGCAGTTCATAAAATAATATTAGAAGATGACAAAAGCCATAAAAATCTCTGTGTTCTCTTTCGTTGCTGCATTCTGTCAGACAGGAATCTCCTATTCCAGGGAGACACTGGAAAAGCTGATAATTTACTTCAAAAATAAAAAAAATAAATGTATACAAACTGGAATTTCTCCTGTCATGAGGTTGTGAACTCCTTATATTGCTGCAGGACTCTTGAACGTCCAGAGCCCAGTGACCTGGGCAGAAGGGTAGAGTAACTCCCAGGAGCAATTCCTCCGACATCAGAAGATTTGCTTGCTTGCATTGACTTAAGCATGTGCTCAGGACCTGGCCTTCGTTCAGATTTCTCATTGCTATGTGAACTTTGGTTTGGAGCAAGACTTCTTACCAGAGCAGTTTTGCTGTAACAGCCTTCTGATAGATCGGGTCAGTAAGCTAAAAACTACACTTTCTCAGAAGTTGAACAGCTCTCTGTGTCTATTGAAAGGGTGGAGTGCCCAAGGCTCTGCAGAGCTGGCTCCGGGGATGTAAGACTGAGCCTTGCTCTGGCTTTGTGTGCTTCAGCGCTCTGTTAACTCAAACCACTCTACACAGAAGGTGCTTCCTAGAGGAAGGTCTCACAACTCTTGAAGAGTACTAGTGAAGCAAGTCAAATCTTGCTTCATTTCTGATTGGGGACAGAGCTCAGGTCTGTCTACATTTCAGCCACTTGGACCATCTGTTGGAGGAACCAACTCTTGCTCACGAGAAGGCCACTCTGCAGCTTTGTTCCTGGCTAGATCACAGCGGGCTCAGGTTTACATTAACAAACAAAAATCTGTAAGTTGTCATCATTTCATAAGCTAACGCAAATCAGACTCTTTGCTGGTGCCCCTGAGCCTTCTCCCATTTTGTGAGCACACAGTCTGGGTTTTAACCATTCAAGACACATCAGGATGAGCACACCAGAAGATAAAAAGAATAACAGGTTTAATGGAGACCTGAGTGATACAGGGTTAATGAAAACTAAACACATGACGGCTAGCCACAACCAGAATTAGCACAGTAGCCTGCTGGGTCAGTTCTTTATAGTGTGTTCAGGGTTAGGATGAGTGTCTAGCAGCATATTACTACAGTGAGGCTATTTGTGTGGGACTGGCCTTAGTTCTCTTGGAAATGTGAAATCGTAATTATTAGGTTCCTTTCAGTTTGAAGCAATCCAGAAACGATACATCTTCTGAGTGTGTGGGAGGAGAATTTCCTTCTTTTCTTTCTCTCTTGCTCTCTTTCTCACATGTCCTTTCCTGCTTCTTGATCCTAATATGTGACAGTAAATAGTACTGGGAGAATTATTCATACTGAATAATTTTGTTGATATATTTCACCCTGGAAACTCTTCAAGCACATTATGATTTCTCTCGAAAGCGTTTGAAAAATGCCACTAGCTGTAAGCCACGTGGTATGGTTTCCCTTCCCTAGTTGGATGAGTGGTTCTGTGATGACGGCTCTGATGGGAGTGCTCAAATGGGTCAGGAATGTGGAGCGTATCTGGGTGTCATGAATTTTTCATGAGTCACAGGATTTCCACCAGGTCAGAGCCTATTGCTTTGGTTAAAAAAAAAAGAAACTTGCATTTCAGTCCAAACCAGGAAAAATCCCACTCCCCCTCACTGTGGCCGCCCATTTTCTTTTCCTGTGTTCTGGGTGAAGAGCAGCCCACAAGAGCCCAAGTTGGCCAAGTTCATATGAGTTTCACAAGTAGTTGTGTTAGGGACACTTAGCTCCTACAGATTTTCTGCAGGCATGGTAAAGTAGAAAAGCAGTACCAAAGGGTTTGGGGAGAGCAGACTGAGCAGAAATCGAGCTCCCCACTGAATACCAGTGAGCCCGCTGTGAGAGGAGGTGTTGTACATGCTCTGAGTGAAAATCTTTAAAGCTCAAGCTTTATTCCTGGTCAGATAATCCAACATTGGACAACAAGGAACTGTGGGTGTTGTAGGTAAAAAATGGCTTAAACTGTGAATGCAGCAGATAATTGGGTGTACGTATGTGTGTGAGTGAATGCCCCAAAATGAGGTTTTGAACCCTCAAGCAGAAGCCTGCTACTTGCTTGCTGCAACTGATACAGGCTGGTTGTCAATGTTGAGGCTAAACAAAAGTAGCATGTCCTGAATTTTCCAGTTAATAAAGAGATGTGGGGCCAAGACACCTATTAGGAGATTGATCACATTGTGCTTCTGTACATAAACTATTCAGATTGTGAAATCTGGGGCTTGGTGTCCTGGAAAGCAGAGTTGCCCCCAAAGAAGGGGTCCCATAAAGAAGAAGTGATAACGGAAAAGAGAAGGGGTGTCAGGAAGAGGAAGGTGATGATCCTGGCAGGAGGAAACCCCCTCATATTGGGGAAAGTTCCTAGAGATTAGGGAGATAGGGGATCATTGCTACCAGTCCTTCTCAGTCACAGGATTGTGGCCAGCCCAGGTGAGAGCATTATGAAGGTTGTGGGTCAGAAATCATATGTACAGTCCCCCTGCATGTGTTATGTTCCACATACTTTCCTTGACCAGCCAGGGGTGTGCAGAGCTTGGTGACTATGCTCTCCCTTCTACCCCATCCACCTCCGTCTACCCCTGGGGTTGCGGTAACAAGAGCAATTTGTGCTTGCAGACTGATTTGCAACACAGTGATGCAACAATATAGTGTTTGCAATATAGTCATTAATCCAGGCTGGCACTTTTTAGGCAATGTATAAACATGCAGCATGCTTGTCCCTGCTTTGAGGACTCTTGTCGAGAAAAGCAGACAAATGACAGAAAAGTACAGAAAGGAGAAATGACAGTCTCCAGGTTCATCAAAGTTCACAGCACGATGGGTCTAATTCCCCCTGACACCAACCTACTGCCTCCTCACATTTTTGTCCTGGTAAACAACTATCCAACACCAAACACCTTGTGGCCCTCATGTACCTTTAGCATCAAATGTCTAACTGAAAGCATTACTAGTTTGATATGGTTCTCTGGACCTTACCCGGAGCCCTATTTCCTAGTAATTTTTCTATCATATTCAACCACACGTGGTTACACTTGGGTGGAGAAGTGCTCTAAAAAGGTCATTTGTAATTTGGAGAGAATTGTTTCGAATGAAAGGATTTGAAAAAGGTGTTGAATGATCTGGAGAGTGAAAAAATCCCAGTGAAGGCTTGGAAAAAGAGGGAAAATGTTAATCATCATGGTGTGGCTGAACTCTAAAGGGACAGTAAATAAGCTAATAACAACACACATTTTCTTTATGTGTTTCTTTCTTTACTTTGTGTCTTTCTTGCCTAATTCCTTGCTTGCTTTCTTGCCTGCCAACCTTCCTTTCTCTTCTCTTCTCTTCTCTTCTCTTCTCTTCTCTTCTCTTCTCTTCTCTTCTCTTCTCTTCTCTTCTCTTCTCTTCTCTTCTCTTCTCTTCTCTTCTCTTCTCTTCTCTTCTCTTCTCTTCTCTTCTCTTCTCTTCTCTTCTCTTCTCTTCTCTTCTCTTCTCTTCTCTTCTCTTCTCTTCTCTTCTCTTCTCTTCTCTTCTCTTCTCTTCTCTTCTCTTCTCTTCTCTTCTCTTCTCTTCTCTTCTCTTCTCTTCTCTTCTCTTCTCTTCTCTTCTCTTCTCTTCTCTTCTCTTCTCTTCTCTTCTCTTCTCTTCTCTTCTCTTCTCTTCTCTTCTCTTCTCTTCTCTTCTCTTCTCTTCTCTTCTCTTCTCTTCTCTTC
>NW_009606808.1:39246-43941 GCF_000690535.1 Cariama cristata | reverse complement strand
TCTTCTTCCCCTTCCTCCTCTCCTCTCCTCTCCTCTCCTCTCCTCTCCTGGTCCTGACAGTGCAGAGGTTCCATGTGACATGTCCTTAGCCTGCTCCTGGGGTGTGTGCCCTCTCTGACAGAGAAGCAAAAGCCAAGAGAGAGGGAGAAAAAGAGAAAGAGTGAGCGTATGGGAGAGAGCAGGAAAGAGAAGAGAATTTTTTTTAAAAAAAA
The DNA here is from genome assembly GCF_000690535.1 of Cariama cristata. Taxonomy (NCBI): domain Eukaryota; kingdom Metazoa; phylum Chordata; class Aves; order Cariamiformes; family Cariamidae; genus Cariama; species Cariama cristata. Next base: position 43,729 of record NW_009606808.1, on the reverse strand, counting down.
TTATAATGAAGACTAACAAAGAGCCTTTTACTGAGCTTGACTGAGCAAGACTTTTGAGCTTGGCATAGCACAGAAGGTTACCAGTAAGACACCAGCAGAAACATACAGGCAGGTTAATGTCCCTAAAATAAAGTATGAACCAGTAATAGCAGGGTCTTACAAGTAGCAAGCTACAGTTGCTCAGAAAGTCTGCACAGTAACACACCATTAGATTTAGCAATCACTGTAGGCACAGAAACATGTCCCCACTTCCCAACAAGCACTGGGGAAAAGGCTTTCACTCTAGATGATAACCCAACATTGGGGTGAGGTGGTGCCCAGGCACAGAGGAGGGGCTCTGAGCCCCAGGAGCTCAGGATGCTCTGCTTCATCAGTACAGCACCAATGCAGGCATTTGCATGAAAAAGTCACTGAGAGAAAATCGAAAGGGTGGCTGTTAGGGTAACATCATAGAGATTTGTCAACATGGCAAAGCAAGGAGCAGGACAAAGACTATTCTTTTCTGCTCAGGTTTCATATCTATTGGGAGCTCTGCAGGCATAAATGAATTTTTCCGGGTATTTTTTTGACAGTGAAATTCCTCTTTATGGCAAAACTAGAGATATTGCATGAAGAGAAAGGAGATGGAGTCTCTTATGCCTTAAAAATGCAAAAGAAGACAGAACTTACTTTTTTAAGTACTTCACATTATATTTCTGTTGATAAATTAATTCTTTTTATGGGTTTTAAATACTAGTTCTTCTCCCAGACATGTGTTCATTTGCCTCCTAACACAGTATGCCTATACTAGACTACTTCTTCAAGAAATATAGTCTGAAAATAATAAACATTTTTAGGGGCAATGGCAGTTATTTCCCTGTTCCCTCATGCCATTTCATTATGGTGAAAGCACAAAGGAAGCCACCTGGATATGAAATATTGTGCCTGAAAAAATCCATACAGATGGAAAAATTTTAAAATGACAGGAAAGGAACAGTAATCTATGCACATGTATAACAACATCCATCCAGCGAATGGCACGCTGTGCAGTCGCTGGAAACCCAAGGGCCAACCTCCTGGGCTCTCTGCCTACTTCTGCTAGTTCACAGTCTCATGAAGGCAATACCAGTTTTTGGGGAGGCAAAAATCTGGTGCAGGGAATTAAGAGTAACTCAAGTAAGGGACTTACACCCTGAGGAGGTCAGCATTTCTGTCAACTGAATATTTACATACCTGTCAGAGTGGGGTCTGACTGAACAGGGATGCTCAGGAGCAGAGGCAGATGGTAAAACAGGATTGCCCAAGAGCAGGGGTTTTCACTGAGGGTTGGCCATGATCAAAGGAAAATGACACCGCTGGGCTGACCAGGCTGTGGCAAGCTATACCTGTGTAAGAGCAAACCCCTATGTGGTCTGTCCATCTGTAGTTTCTTGCAGGATGAGGGTTGTAATTTTTTCTGAGACTCGATGATTCAGCAAAATAAAATTAGTCTCTTTTTCCTGGCATGAATACTCTTTTCAGGATGTTCCTCTGCCCAAGACTGAAAATGCTTTAATAAAGAGATGAAATTCAAAAGATCATTGACAAACAAACACACAAACAAACAATCAGGCAGCAAGAATTGAGAAATCTGTCCCTACACAACTATGTTGCTGATATTATGGGGAATCAAGAAAGTCTCATCAGTAGACTGAATTTACAATATACACAGTTAACATGCAAGGGACACAAGAAAAATAATAGAAGGCAGGCATTTATTGTCTGCAATCCACGGGTTTTCTCTAAAGAATGTGGTAACTTCATACAAGTAGGAAATCCCTGATTGATACTGGGAGTAGACATATATCTGCTATCAATTAGATAAAAAAGAAGGAACAGATACAACACGGTCTCAGAAGGGCCTGCATCCCAAGACATTATAACATGGGCTTGCGTTATGCACAGCTCCGGACAAAATGGACCCCTTGAGTAGGGAGAGCGGTGACTGGAGAGAGAAGGTTTGGCTTCGTTTGCCCCAGGGAAGGACCTTCTCCTCCTGGCACCTCCCAGCTGCTCCCATGTTTGTGTGAATGGAGAAGTCACTGGGTTGAGTGGCTGCAACCGGAACGTGGTGCTGTATCTTTATTTAACATGACTATTAGTGACCAAACTATCACAGTTCCTCACCTCCAATCGCCTGATAATCTACGGGCTCTCTTGGGCCTGCTCCCACCGCCACTGCTTTTAAACCCTTGTAATGCCATTGATTTCGGTGGAGTTAATCTGAAAGGTACACACATGGGAGACAGATAAGAATCACTTTGCTCCCATGCTGAATGACATGGCCTGCACTTCATAGTTGGCAAACACATATATTTAGTGGCACCACCACACACTTGGGATAGTAGATGTTGAAATTACTTCAATCTGAATTGAATATCCCAAGCAAATCTACTGCCAAAACACACACCCGTTTTGGTAGCAGCGATGGAGGGAAGCCAGCGCTCCTCCTTCTACCCCCCACAAAGAGTTCATGCAGAGTCTTCAAAAACTTACTGAATGCATAAAGCGGGGGAATGTCATCGTCACCTGACAGTAATGATCACATTTCATGGTAAATAATTACCAGCTCCCAATTACAAATGTGAGCTTCTTAAACTGCCATAATTCATGGCAACATGCTTGCTGCCTCCAGCCATAAATCACAATTTTTGCTAGGGTGTGGGTGAAAGAGCCATCTGTGCTGATTTGCAGCAAAGCCTCCAAAAAAGCCCAGTTTATCAATATTATGTTCATTTTTCTGCCCATCTCGGTTGGCCCAAGCTTGTCTGAACAATTTTTCTGTTCCTCCCTCCCAGTGCAGGTCACCAGGACAGATCCTCCAACATGCACATCCGACTCTACAGCACCCGTTCCTGTTGTCTGCCTACAGCGCTGGAAGGGCTATTTAACCCATGCACACTTTTAAAACGCCCATTTTAACAAGTCACTGATATGCCTTGCTTGGTTTTCTGCAGCACGGCGTTTATTATGAGACTAGCAGACATTATTCATTTTTTGCCTGGAGGTACACCCAACAACAAGGCGCCTTGGTAAGCTTGCAGAGCAGCGATACTCCTACCTTAGTGTTCACATCTCTGCCACAGTCCAAGTGAGTCATACACAGTGCTACAGCTGTTTCAGCGTTCTCATTTTTTCTTAAAGCCAGCTCTAGTGGTGACTAAAGCTTATGTAAGTAATCTAAAACCTCAATATTTACAATATAAAAGCACCACGAGAAACCCCTCTCAGACCTTAAGCTTCTGTAGGATTTAATTTGGGGGAATTTTATTTGAAAATGCAATATCCTTCCCTGCCCCCTCCCTTCTTTCTTTCCTATGTGGAATTAAAAGAGCAGATCTTGGATGGAAAGGCACTATTTATAAAAATGAGCTTACCTCATTTGTGTAAGAAAGGAAAGACTGTCAACCTTGATTAGAAAGCAATAATTCTTAAAAGGAGTCAAGTAAGGTTTAATATTATTGTTTTCTCTAGGCCTGAAATGATACAAGATTTCAGAAATTTTAAATAAGCAATGAAAAACGAATATGCAACTCAGGAAACCAGTGTATCTGAGAACTACTGCCAGGGCTATTTAAAAAAAAAAAAGTCCATAATAGTTCATCCTGTTTTAGGGTTGGAAACCTTACAAAACGCTTAGAGAAAGCACTATCAAACCGTGCTCCAGTCTGAGTCTTACTACAAGTATGGTCAACTACAAGTCTACGACAGTAGACTTACACTGAAGTATCACAGTGCTGAATCAGGTCCTAAGTTTCATTCCTTTTTTCAGTTATTTCAGTCACCTTTTTAGCTCATGCTCCTTGGCACAACAGTGGGACATGGTCCACACAAAATTGGTTTTAAAATCATTTAGTTAAACAGGCACAAGATGTGGTCACTGAAACTGGTTTAAATCTGCTCTGTATCAATTTAGTTTAAGTCATTTCCTGATCAGATTAAGCTAAATCAATACAAACCAACTTTAAATAGATTCCAGTGTTTGCACTGCCTTAACTAATTTGATTTTAAAGCACACCTTTAACTAAACCAGTGCAATTTTGAGTGTGGAAACGGCTTTTCAAGGCAGAACTGCTTGTCCGTGATAATTTGCTAATATTTTACTCCCCTGTTGTGCTAGTTGTGACCTGTAAGATACTGCGAAAAAGCAATGCTATGCCTAAGAAGTGTGACAGTAGGTGAGACTGAAAAAATGTTGTGTCTTCACCATGGCTCAGAGCAGTCTGGACGTGGCACGATAGTTGTGGCCTGTCAAAATACAATTAATGTACAAGGAAGAAGTGTTTCATTTATGAAACAGGCCACTCTCTAGAGGATCGATAGAGATTGAAGAAAGCAGTTGTACCTGCAGTATGAGGATTGTTTCAGTGCTCTTTTTATTTTGTTTCCATCTTTTTGACTTGTCTGTTCTAAACATTTCTTGCAATTTTGCTAGCAAGGGAGAAATTTTTTTCCTGGAAAGAGT
>NW_009606808.1:36618-39215 GCF_000690535.1 Cariama cristata | reverse complement strand
AGAGTGACTATTTTTTGCAAAGTGGAGAAACATTATAGGAAAGCATTACTGAAAGAGAATACATGAAACTTGCAGTTTATCCCAGGGTGAGAACTGTGACCATTATTTGGGTTGTTGGGGTGGGGTTTTTTTGCTAGTTCCATGAGCATTGTTGTATATACCCTACTAGTCACATAAATTCTGTGCTTGACTCAAACTCAGAAATTTGCACGATATTTTTGGTTAGCAGCCCCAAAGTATTAGAAACATACATAATCTCCTCTAAATAATCGATGCTCCGAATAACAAACTAGCCAGGAAGTTGTTATTACCGTTTTGCTAGCAGAGAACTGAAATGCAGGGAAACACAACACTGAGATCCAACCCACCTCTCCTATGCATCTTGCACGTCACCAAGCAGCCACGCACATCTGACTGCAACATCTGTCTGGGCTGCTGGGAGCAGTGGGTGGGAATCAAGAGGGGTGGTGAGGGATCCACGCAGGATCAGTTTGGTTCTTCCATCATTCTGCAGGGACCTTGAGCTCCTCCTGGGCTCCTCCATCTTCTTGGGATCCACGCAGGATCAGTTTGGTTCTTCCATCATTCTGCAGGGACCTTGAGCTCCTCCTGAGCTCCTCCTGAGCTCCTCCATCTTCTTAACCAAGATGTCTCTACCTCCTTTAAGAACTGAGAAACCCATCAGGAAACTTTATGTACCTCCACATACTAAGGATGCAGATTGCCTGGTTTTGTTTTGTTGTCTTTTTTATCATGGTAGATTAGGTCAAAGCAAAATGGATGTTACGAGACTAACCAGGTGTTAAAAAAAAATTCTGTCTTCTCCATAGTGTGAAATATAAAAGGTTTTGTTACAGTGACTTAGTGACTGTTAGACTGACTGTTGCAGCAGGAAATGTCCAACTCCCTGTGTTACCCCTCAATGTCCCAGTGCTGCATAAACAGGGGAGGATGAGACCCCTGAGCTTTGGAAAAGGAGAGGAGGGTAATCAGAGCTGTTACCTCTGTGCTCTCCTCATCCTCTTGGGAAAGGTAGAGCGGAAAAGATATCGCCTTAAACACTGCCTGGGGAGTAAAGTGGAAAGGCTGCATAGAAACCTTGCAAACACTGTGAGGAGATGGAGCAGCTATGGAGGACCTTGACTGACAAGTGTAATCTAAAATGGTGTAGTCCTAGCCTACGTGGTCTCCTGCACACATCTTCCAGCTCAGAAGGATAAGGACAGGATGGCAGATGCAGTTGTCCATCCCAGAAGAGGTCAATGAGCACACACCAAGCTTGGTGCTCCTTGGGCTAGTTGACTAGTAGCTACTTAAGTATTGCTGCATGGTGCAGTTACACACCTCACCCTCTGCCTGAGAAAAGTCAATAGCACTGCATTATTCCACTTGTTGGTTGGTTTCACTATGGAAAACGCACCTAGAATGTCTTCATTTACATACAACACAGATGCAAAGCAGATTTGATGTGACAGAGTGTGCTGTCAATAGGCCAATGTCACCCAGGCAGTGCCATGTGGTAGCCTGCAGCCATTCTCCCGTTTTAATTACTGAGATGAGCCCACGAAGCCCAGACTCCACAATGCAGAGCCCTATCATGACTAAGGTGTGTTTTCTCTCATCAAGACGAAACAGAGCATATTGGAACCTGAAGCTTGGAGGGCTTCCAGATGGATAATGTAGCTGTGCTACTTAATTAATTCAAATTGGTTGGCACCCTGACAAGCTGCCAGTGTGCCAAACAGGCAGAGGTTGAACATACCCTTGCTTAGGATACTTTTGTAGAGCATACAAGAAGTTAAGGGTGTACAACCAGGCACATTATAACAACTTGCATCCCACCTTGTAATTTCTGGTTTTAAAACTTATATCTGGATGGGTCAGAAACAGCACACAGAGAATTTAACTGCTCGTGCAAAGAAAGCACATACTTATGACCTCTTCTTTTACCTCTTCTTAAAGCCTGCAGTCGCCCATATTGGACTGTTATTCTTTGTGTTGTGATGGTGCCAAGATTTCCAAATGACGAGTCATTTCCAAATTCACTTTAGGTTGAATACCGTAAGCACATTAGGGACCCTGTGAGACCCAAGCCCTGTCCCCTGAAGCTGAACAGCTAAACCGGCAAGGTGTAGAAGGATGGAGTGAGAAACAAAGGTACGGAGAGATGGAGTGGCTTCTGCAATATCACACAGTAAGCCAGTAGCAGAGACAAAACTAGATGAAAATTAAGTCTGCTGTAAGAGGCTATTCATTCACCATTTGAGAAACAGATGTGAAACACCCTTTGATGGGGCTCAGACCTGCTCACGTACACGTGTAATGAAGGCAGGCTGGAATTTCAATCTTCAGCCAGAAATACCTCAGCAAACCAGTCATGCTGAGACTCCTGCTCTTCCTGTCACAGGGCTTGTGATATCATCCCTATTCAAAATTGCACAGAAGACTGAAAGTTGGACCAAAGTTTTTCCTTGTTAGTGATGCAGAAAAAGTCTGGGCAGAGCAGACGTGGAAGAAGGATTGCAGGGACCAGTCTGAGGACAGGTAAACATAGCTGAATGTGGAGTCAAGAGCACACATTCTTGCTTTGTTAATTG
>NW_009606808.1:7743-36587 GCF_000690535.1 Cariama cristata | reverse complement strand
GTGATTTCCTAGGAAAAGCCCGTCATTCCTCAGAGGACTTGATTCTAGCCACCACTGGAGTCTGTGCAGAGGCTCCTACAGATGTCAGTGGAGCTGGATCTGGCCTTTAGAGAGAGTTGGTGATATTCTGGTGAATAAAGAAATCTGTGTCCACTGTCCATAGAAAACTGCAAAGATGATAGTGCAGTGCTCTACAGGACCATGAGTTCACACTCACAGAGACGCTGAGCTCCACACCAGCAACACACCCACATTATTCTTGCAAACTCTTAAATGGAAACTTTCCAAAAACAATACCACAAAATACATCTCTGTCCTTCTCTTTGCGATAGGCAGTGGTATAGTTAAGGGTAGACTTGGTTAGACAGAGTATAATCACTTTTTATTTTTGGAGGCAAAATTTTGCCTGCTTTTTGGCAGCTGTAACTGTGGCTATGCCAGGAAAAAAAAAAAAACACAACAAACACAACAGCCTTGTTTACCTCACATAGCTTCCAACCCTCTCACTCACTGAAACTGCCCCTGAGATGATATCCTTTATGTACTCCACAGTATATGTGATGGTGCTGTGATAGAAACCTTGATAATATCCCAACTGCTCAATAAATCAGACATTGTCTTCGCATAATTGTCTGGGACATTAATTATGCAAAACAAAAGAAAACCAGAACTTTGCCTACAGTCTCCTTTTCTCCCCTTGCAGGACTTATTCTTGCCAGTATCAAGGGTGGCTGGCTCTCTCAGCTGGCTCCTGTCTGACTTGTCCCCCATGGAAAATCATGAAACGTCATCACTCTTCACAAGAGTTTGTCTTCATGGCTCGGGTTTCCAGAATTTGCAGCCACATTGACGTAGATGTACAAGTGACAAAAGCACTGTGGTAAGTCTTATCCGGCAACTGGCTTGCTGAAAAGGACCAAAATGAAACAGACAATTTGCTGTGTCTGCATCAGACGACTGTCCAACAGTCAAGATTTTCAAAAAGAACTGCCCAAAAAAAGAGATTTTCAGTATGTGCAGAGGTGCATGAAAAGTGGCCTTTTTCATAAAGAAGTTACCAAAAGTAGAGTTAGGAGAGTAGTGAGCAATGGTAATTTATAGACTAATCTCCTAAAATATGTAAATATCGGTTCCTGGGCCTTAACATGCCCAATTTATGGAGCTAGTCAAGAGATTAAGATAAGAATTTATTTACATTTTTCTTGGGACTGCATTAAGACAGTAAGGCCTGATCTGACATCTGATACAGTGAATGGGAAACTTTCCACCGTCATTCACAGGCTTTGGATAAAGTCACCAACTATGATTTGGCCTGTTTTACTCAAAAGCCAGAAAATGTCAGTGGAGTACGATTTTGTTTTGCTTTGTCCTGTTGTGCATAGCCAGTATGGTTGCAAACGTAAGGGCGGAATATATTTTTCCAATAAACAACTCTTTTTCAGTGATTTTTTTATAAAACATGTTTCTAAGATCATTTATTTTCACCGAAATTTGAATCACCTTTATGAGATAACATGCCACTAGTGAGAGGTGCCTTACTTCTACGTTCCCTGACTTTGCATGTTTTAGTTAACTTTAATGTTTCAGGAACATGTATTCTTCTCCCCAAAAGTCTTCATTGTTTATTAAGCAAAAGGAGGGCACAGGAAATAGCTAGATGTATTGTTTGGAGGTTTACTTTTGCAAAGTTGGACAGTTTTTGCAATGTTTGGCAGGAGAACTTCAAAGTTCATTAAGGAGCCTGTGTCAAGAATCTAAGGACCCATTGCAACATATTGCATTGTAACTGTGTCAAGAATCTGAGGACCCGTCACCTTGGGACCCATCCCTCTGGATGAGGAAAACTGGAGGAGACAAAGGTCCAACGCCCTATTTGAATCATACTCATAATTTCTCAAAGTTCAGGAATGTTCTGATCAAAGACTGACTTTATTTCCTAATAGATAAAGGAGGCCAGATTCAAAACTTGCTTGTCAACCCAGATCCAAACTTCTCCAAAGTTTATTTTGGGGCTGAATAATTCTGCTCCTTAAATATCTGGGACGAGGCTCAGTGGAGAATTCAAACTACAAGAGTTATATGATGACGTAATGTGTTTATCTTTTGCTATTTCTCCATGTTTATTTAAAAAGCACCCATCAGGATGACTCCACACACTTGGGTAATTATTTTAAATATACACACAGCTATGGATAAAAATCCAAGATACCTTAATTTGCTCTACTGCAACAGTTCCTGTGCCAAAGCAAGAGGCTCCCTCAACTTGCCATCTTGATTCGCTCAACCTGTCATCTCCAATAAAAACTAAGAAAATAGATGCATCTTGCCAGGATGCCCCGAAGTCAGTGAATTTGAGGTTTTTCATACAAAGAGGGTGGACGCTGCTCCAGAATGGAGGACACTGCAGGGGAAAATACCTGCTATCAGTGCCTCCTTCCTAAACAAAGGATCTCTTTGCCCAGGATTGCACCTGTGGCAATATCATGTGTGGGAGGAAGATCTCTTGAATAGCCAGAAGCCAAGCATACTGGCTAAACCCATCTACTCCTCTTTGACACTTTCTATTTTGACTTATGTTCCAGTGGTTGTAAAACACTAGCCTTTTGGAGCTTTTCCACACTGGAAAATTGCATCATGATAAAACACAACCCTGAGGAATCTTGGTAACTAAGACAATGCGAAACATGCTGCTAAACATTGAACACAGACAGGGACTGTTGTGTTTAACATCACATCAGCTGGTTGTGGTTAAGCCCATGGGCTGACCAGCTGCCACAACGCTAAACATGATGGTGTCTGCCTGCGCTGAATATTTAACAGCGTGTTAGCAGCCCTGACTCTCAAGGGTCTTTTTTCTTGCGTGATCTGGTTTTCTAGCATAGGCAAACATTATACTGATATATGTGACTGTTGTGAGGTACCAGATTAACCAGATTGGAACAGTTTACATGGTACTCTGATTTATGTCAAGGACTTCACTCTCTTAGTTGAGCTCCTGACTGGAGCAATTGCAAACACCGCGGTAGTTCATGCCTTGCCTTTGCTCCTGCGCAAAGTGTCTCTGACCCCAGCACAGCTGGACTGTTATTGCACTGGACTGATGGTGAAAATAGCAGACACATGGCACCCTGACAAACCTTGTTTTTTTACAGAGGTCTTATCCTAGCACAGGAGAAAGAGGAGACAAATGCTTGAATGGTATTTATGGACCAGCAAGACGGTGAGGAAAGAAATTACAAGCATCTGCTTTCCTTCACGTGGTTGGGCATGATGTATTGGAAGTACTCTCAGCTTTGTAATGTAAAAGGATAACACAAAGTTAACTCTACTAATGGATCAGTTCCAGAACTATTTCAGCCCCAAGAGTTATGTGACATTTGGATGTCTTTTTTTTTAATTTATTATCAGATATCAGACTCCTGCAGAAACAATAGATCAGTATGTGAATGGCCTAAAAATGAAGGCCAAGTTTGTGAGTTTGTGCAGCTTGATGCATGACAAACTCCCCACAAGACTATTGGGATGACCAGATATTTGGCTTTTGAAAGGGAAAATAAAAGCATACAACAAGTGAAATCAGTGCTTTCCCTAAAAATGAGGAAAAAAACCCCCATGGCTTAAGGGTAGGAAATAGAAACCTAGGTAAGTATTATTAAAATAGCATATGGCCTGAGAGATGATCAGCTCTTATTGCAGCTTTTCCATAGGCAGAAAGGCTGTTTAGGGTCTTTCTCCTCACTTTAGCTGCTGATTTCCCAGTGACTGAAATTACAGCTTCAGCTGCACTATTTAAAAGTTGTTGGAATTTGATATTTTGAGGTTTCTTTACACCTGCCAAATTTTACTGAAATTAATCAGTGGCTTCTGTTATGAGGCAGAAATTACGAAAATAATGAAGAAAAGTTAATTTTGTCTTTCCTGAGAAACTAGGTTAAAATGAATGTGCTACATTTTAGTTAATGAAAACTTTTTCTTTTTTATAGTTTTTATAATTTTTTACATTTTTTCCCATCGTTTTTATAAGAAAGGAAAAGCAGTCAGTAATGGAGCTGGTATTAGTAGTGTGAGTCCAAACATAAGAGAGAAATTTAGAAGACACAAAGGATGGGTTTGAGGTTGTGAAAAGAGAACTCAAAAGAGAGAATGGGCATATTGGAGCTTTTCATGAGAGTATGGGGCCTCCTCAAGGAGGAAAGGGAGTACGGACAGGCTGTGGAAGAGGAGGGTTAGCTCTGCTACTAAGTGGGCTGAAGAGGGATGAGATAGGAGCACAGAGGACTCTAACAAAACTAAACTCTATGGGGCATCCTTCTCCTAACTCCATTTTCACTTCTTATAAAACCCTAAACCTGGACACAGATCCTTCTAAGTGAAATAATATCCATGCTGTGGATCTGGGTTTGTACATAACCATCACAGTTTAAACAATGGCTTATATCAAGTGAACTTTCCTCTAACTTCATGGTGTTTCCAGCATTGTTGGTAAATAGTTGGGCTGAAGAGCTCTTCTTCCTGGTGCTTCCTCAAATGTTTCCCCCTCAATGCAGACCCTGAGGAGGGTAGGCATCTTCCCCATGTTGGTGTGCTACATTTTAGTTAATGAAAACTTTTTCTTTTTTATAGTTTTTATAATTTTTTACATTTTTTCCATCATTTTTATAAGAAAGCCAACCAATTGGGAGACAACCAATGTCACATAGATGGGGGTGGAATCCAAACCTCTCCAAAGCCTGACCAAGATGTGACAAGACAACTATTGAGTAGTTTCAGATGAAGTGGGTATGAAACTGAAGATAGGGCCATTGGCTATGGTGAGGATGAAGGAGGTGCAGACTGTAGAAATTATGCAGGGAGGGAAGGCTGGGAGAAAGAAGAGGGCACAGGGAGGGAAAGGAGTCTGTTCTTGCCAGCTAGTACGAGGGAGTGGCAAGATCTGAGTGAGGCAATATCAGAGATGTGAACCTGAGCCAAGGGGAATTGGTTTGAGGACAAGAAGATTTAGGAGTCATCAGCATAAAGATGATAAAAGACGTTTGGGAGACAATGGGGTGTCCTACAAGCAAAGTGCATTAGAGAGAGGGGGAAGGGCAAACAGAGGTTGACAGACAGGCTGCGGTGCATGCCAACTGGGATAGGAAGTTGTGGAAGATTATAGAAACCACTGAGAAGTTGGAATAGCTTGAAGAGGAAGGAAGGAAAGAAAAATAGAAAGAAAGGAAGGACGTATTTGCAAGTTGAGTAGCTGAAGTGTATGTATCCATGGATGGTCTTTAATAGAATTTGACTCCAGGTAAGAGTTTCCAGTGCCAGGGAGGGAGCTGCAGAAGTAACAGCTGCAATGCTCAGGTCAGATTGCGTGCTACAGAAAAGGATCTGAATATTTTGACTTTGGGATGATTCAGAGATTAATGAGTGTGTGGAGCACTGGTGAACTCTGAAGGTGGTTTATAATGAGCAAAAGGGATATTTCGTTCTTGGTGCATACCCACAGCTTTCACTATGCCAAAGAAACAATGTAAGTACTAGTGAGGTTGCAGAAACCCTCCCCTTCATGTCCTTAGCACCTTGCAAATCTATTGCCGAGGCCCAAGGATGCTCCTCACTGAAAGGGAAGCAAGACTGCTGATGGCTATTTGTTGTCAACATCAGTTTGCCTCATCCAGGTAAGGATTTAACTTCTAAACTTCATGGTCAAAAAAATCCTCATTTGACCTAAATTCCATTGTCATGTCTAAATCAAGGTCTTCCTAGCTCTTGCTGGACCTCAAAAGTACTTTGGTCAAAAGGTGCATAGGGGCTGAACTGGAGTTTAAACAAGATTAATTAGGGCCAACAGGATCTGCTGTCTGAATTTCCCCTTAACTCCAGACATCAATAGATCTAGTTCTGTATCCCTGGTATCCCAGTGCTCTGAAGGAGAAGGAGATAGGTGTTCCCCAAGAAGAAGTGGCAACAACAATCAGCCTGCTTTCCTGACCCTAGAGTATGTGGTAGGGTGAGATGGTTATTTGTTATCCGTATTGCTGTAGTCCTTAGGATCCTTTACACTCACAATTGTATTCTGATTTTGGAAAGGGAAAAACTGTTGCGCATAAAGAGGCTGTGTCACCTGGGCACTACAAGAAATGCACCCTAAATACTCAGGATTTTCTGCCTGCAAAGGCATAGGATTGTGAAAACCCTTCTTGTTTAGCCCTAAAGTTATCCTGTCTAATGGGATAGCAGAGTAAGCAAGCAGAACTGTTGAACGATTTACTTGCTGAGCCAAAAAAACCTGTAAGTAGTTAACCAGTGTTTAGCCTTGCTGAACTTTCATAACACTGCCATTGATAACCAAGTGGGACCTGCGCGGCACAGGCTCATGGAAAAAAAGAGCTGGACTTGTCCTTTCTCAATTATAAGAGCCTCTTAAGCCCCAAGTGGTGAAAGATGTCAAAGTTAAGACGCCAGTAAAAAGAGACAGCTGAAGGAAAAGCCATCGCCCATTTTCTTTGACAGAAATGTACTAAAACTACAAATGGGGTGGTCTGGTAGCCTGTGCAGTAGGAGTTATATCGTGTTCTCCTGAAACATGAGCACAAAACCACAGAAAACAGAGAGAAGGTCACTGCCATGGGGGAGAGCTTTTCTGTTCAAGTATTTGGGTGACAATATAAGCACATTGTGAGTAAGAGGCTACAGAAAGGTTAAACCAAGGGTATTCCCGTTTTTATTTGTAAGTCTAAAACCAAGGCATTTTTTTTTATATGCAGGCTCATTTTTAATTTGACCCCTGGTATTCGAAGACTCATAGGGCTTGGTCATTCTTTGTTGGATGAAAACTGTGACTGGAGTAGGTTTTAAAAGAATTTTCCTTTCGTTATTCTGCTGTAACACTAAAGCACTCAAGAGCAATTTTTGTAAGTTTTTTTCCCCACAATGGAATGGAATCAGGTAAATATATATCTAATTAGAGGACCAATACCCAAACATGTAGGCAGTTATCTTCCAGGGATATGAAACCTAGTTGGAAATACTCAGTTTTAAAAATTTTCTGTGATTATTCCAAAGTTATGACTCATGAAAACCTAATTAGATTATTCCCTCTCTTCAGCAGTCAATGAACATCCTCAGTTATCAAGTTATACATGGTCTGACTCACCAGAGCGGGATGGCCAAGTTTCTGAGCTGCGTATGAAAATACACAAACAGCTGAGAGCTATCAGTCATCCCATCTGTCAGAGGGTTGCGGGAGGGAAGACCCAGGAGCAGGAGCTTTGCAGAGGTCCCACCACCACACTGCTCACTGGCCCAGGGCTGAGAACATGGTGGGCACCTGGGCTTACCAGTGGCATTGGCCAGAGATGTCCTCCTTGCCCACCTTCTCTCCTTGCCGGAGAAGCAAACTCCCCATTAGCCTCGGTGCCCCACCAGTCCCAGCCATTGGTCATTTGATATAACCTCAGGGCAGCAGCTGCACTTGAACTCTTTGCAGTCATGTATAGCTTAAAAGCAAGAAGATGTCCTTTCATCCCCTAGTGTGAACTATCATTAATAGCTTAGGGTATTTAATATGTCAGGTTATGGCACATGAGAGCTTTATGCAGCCAGTCTACTCTAGATTACCCAGCTCGAGAGTAAAGGCAAAAATACAGAATATATTTAGATTTGGCTCTAAGAACATAAATTTTGAGTGCATCAGAGGGGGGAGAAGAAGCCGGTAGCAATTCTGACTGTAGAGCAGCAGTCCTCAAGCGGAGTGTCCGCTGATTGATGCAGACGGGATGGTGCGGTGCTAACTGGGCGGAACTGCTTCAAGATCCAGAGGGACTGGTGTAGCACCTGGCTGGACACCTCCACAACCAATGGGGTCTTCATGCAATCTGCATGACCACCTTGCCATAACTAGGTACAAACTGCTTGGGATACCTTGTGATTGCTGTTGGAGTCCTTGCTTGCTATTAAAAGGGTTAGTTTTCTGTTTTGTATGCAACTATACAATGCAGCCAGCAGTCTGAGAGGCTGTGTTCATGCCACATAGATGTACAAATCCAGCCTTCCCCTTGACAAATTGCAGTTTGTTGTGCTGGTGACAGAGGTCACAAGCAGCAAAATTCTGCAGTGCTACATCTAAACACTTCATTTCCAGACGTGCACAAAAAGCAAGTTCCCACTGTTCATCTTGATAGGTGGTTTCTGTCTGAAATGCTACATTTGTGCACGAATCTGTAATAACGCAGAGTTGCTATGGCCTTTCTAACAGTTGCCAGGTCTGCTGAAGAACAGTGAGAAGATTACGTTTTCCTCTGAATTCAGTAGAGGTCTCCAAACAGTACTTGTGTGAGTATAAGGAGAGTCAAGCCCAGGAAGTCTGTAATTATCAGTTAAATAAATAATTTAATTAATACAAACTCTGGGCTAGATCCCAGTCTGACTTGGCAGTTTTATTCTGTTTCAGGGAGGTATAAAACAGTGCCAAAGCCCCCAGATCTAGCCTTTAGGGATTATTCTTTTGTAAGAAAGTCCAGGTGTCATGCAAAGGGGAGGACCTAGCCCTGCAGGTTAGCAAAATGCTTCAGAAACAAATAAGAACTGACCCAACTGAATCTTTTTTCCCCTTTAGTTTCTCAAAAGCTCGGCTCTGTTCCTCACCCCAATCTCCCATCATTTTTTTTCATCTTTACATACCTCTAAATTTCCTGCCTTTTGGCTGGGACCAGGAGTGCAAGAGCCAAATACTGTTATAGCTGTTTTTGTGTTGGTTCCAGCCCAATTGGAAGCAGGAAATACTAAAATTCTCCTGGGTAATCCTCTTCTCTGGAGACTTCCAGTCCAATTTTGCAGATTCATGAGTGTTACATGCTTTAGACAAAGTTTAGAGATGCAACCAAAGCCAATTGCTACAGATACGTAGACATGAGACACACAGGGAAGGCAGTGAGTTTTGCATGCCTGTAACATCCCCTGCCATCAAGGCACTTGCTTGCACCAAACCACTGCACAGTCTGTTTAGAGCTGAGTCCTAAATCATACGGTTTCTGCACACCTCCAGAACTTGGTCTGCACTATTTATTGTCTGAGGGTTCAGGTTCAAGGTGAAGCCAGGAGAAGAGGTATTTCAGGACCTGAAAGCGGAGACAAGAATAAAGCAAGCAGACTGCATCATCCTCACTTTGGTTCTCATCTTTGCTCCTGGAGCTTTTCCTCGTTTGCGACATTGGCAATGCTGTGTTGCATTATACCTCCTTGCCAGTAATGCTGTGTGACAGACTTGCCCAGCGTGGCACAAGTGGCTGGAGACATCGATGGTTCTGTACCCAGCGGCAGTGTTGAGAATTCTGGATTCAGTCATTGTATGAAGGACCAACTGGGCAGAAACCTCCAACTGCCCTGCACCCAAGCAGCATTTGCATTAGCTATGGTGGGGACAGGACATGGAAACACTGCCAGAGCCCCTCTGGACTCTCTTCTGGGGGAAGACAGCAAATTCCAACTGATTTGTTCTGGGAAGAGCACTCAGAGATCACACTCGTGCAAATACAGTTCCTCTCCATGGTGAACTTGAGCTCAGATCTGCTGACGGCAAGCACGTTTAGAGCAGCTACCATGCAATGGCACTACTATGTAATGGAAATTTCTACTGGCAGTGAAAAAATAAAATCCTTTTGAGAAAAGAGAAAAAAAAAAAGACTGAGAATAATCTGGGGAGCTGTTGGAGGAATGGGAAGGGATGAGTGCTGAGTTCTCATATCAATGTGATTTTTATCACTAGTGCACAAATAATCCCACATGATACCCCTGTCCTCACTGTGTGCTCAGCAAACAGCATGGACATACAAAGATTTATGGACATCAGCCACTGTCAGAGAACCAGGGAGATTTGTTTCATGAGGCCTGTTTCTGGGGAAAAATAACAGAGCATGTGTTTCTTTGCCTGCTCTGGGGCTGATCAGAAGATACTCGTTTAATAAGACTATTATTTTGTATTGTTTGCATGACATTAGCACGACATTAGCACCCATTGAAACTGGAGACCCATTTTAAGTGGCACTGTACCCAAGCACAGTAAGAGACAGTAGTCGCTATGCTTATCAGCTGAACGGACAAGATGTGGTATGTCCCCTTTCCAAGTGGGGAATTGATACACATAAGCGATGAAGTAATCTACCCCACAGATATTCAATATACAAACACAAGCATGACAGCCAGCTGCAATACTGAACCATGGTAAGAGGTTTAACAACACAGAAAACAATAGGCATTGTATACTGTAGGCTCATAAAATAGGACTGGGTGAAAAAACTTCTTTTCTCCCCTGAGAAATGACAGATTTTTGTCAAACAAAATGTGGCTGAAAACTGGAATACGTCCTGATTGGAATATCTTTTGTTTGTTAGCCTTCATTTATTGTAAGGCAAAATGCAAAAGCAGACCTCTCTCGTGGAGAATTTGTCTTTGACCAAAAGAAGAACAATTTTCTATGAAAATTTGCTTCGATGAAAAATTTGCAGCCAGCTCTGAGGCAAAATACCTTATGGTAGGTGCTTCCTTTCTGTTTGCTCTTGCATCCAGCTCTGCAATTCTGCATTGCGTTGGCCTTTACTCGAATGCCACCTTCTGCTCCTAATATACTGCTGCCAGCTCCAGCAGCTCAAGCATAAATCTTCCTAAATTTGTGTGCTGGGGTGTTGTAGGAGAGGAGAAGGAGGAGGAGATGGAGAAGGGAGAGACTAGCTGGGGACAAGGAGGAATTTAAATCCCAGTTTTAGAAGACAGGTGTCCAGCTTTGGATAACAAATTAAAAAAGAAACGAAGTTTTAATTACTGTAGTCATGGAGAAAAGCTAGAAAATGTGAAACTCACAGGCTCAAAAAACAGTCAGCTGCGGACAAAGATTCCCAATTTTCCACTGTGTTTGTAATGTTGAGGGCCCTCAACGGGCTAGATGCACCACAACTTGCCATGGGTGTTTGGGGCAGGGGCTTCTGCCAGCATCACTGTCCTGGTGCCTGCCCTGTGGTGGCCCAAGGGTGCTGCCCCTGCTCATGCATGGCCTCCACAGACCTCCAAAACCTGGACCCTGCACACCAAATCTGGGGAGGAGGAGGAAGGAGCAGCTGGTTCGCCCCACTGCTGAAGGTGACTTGAGGCCCTTCAGTGACTTCTTTTCTGCCCAGTTGGCTGCAGAGGTGGAAAGCCCATAAGAAGAAGTAAGACGGACCTTGCAAGGACCATGCATCAGCTTTTGTCTGGGGCAGCTCTGTTGCAGTAAAGCTGGTTGCAAGCAACAGGCCCAGGAATTGCATCACTGCCTCTTTTTGGACTGTTAAGGATACTTATATCCATATGGTATAGGGCTACCTGTATCCAAATACTGCCTGCCGGTTTTGCACACCCTAGATGCTGTCTTCCTCTTCCAGCATGAGCCATCTTTGCTAATTTTCTTTCTCCCTGGATCTCCCTTCTGTTTGAAAAGCAGGGTTCATTTTCTTCCCATGAAACTGCCTTTACAGTAATAACACAAGAAATATTGGTTTTCCTTATCTCAGGTTAGTCAATTCCCTACTCTGAATCATGAACTTGAACCACATTGGTCTCTTACTGGCAGCTCTGGGAGGCTTTTGGTGTAGGACCTATCACCATGAGTCTAAAGAATACGTTGAATAATCATCTCAACAACTTTCCGCATGTCCATTGTGTGGGAACGTGGGTGCCAAGGAGGAGTTTGGTGCAGTTTTCAGCTTGAGGTGCTGGAGGAAGACAGAGGTGGACTTCAGCTGCCGAAGTAATAACTCTGGGGACAGCTGTCAGGAACAGAAGCAGAACAGAAGTAAGAGGGCAGAGGGAGGTTGTGAAGCTAAGTGGAACTGAATAAGCAGAGATTATTTATTGCAAGAAAACAAGAACTTGTTCAGAGGGTCCAAGCAAGGCACTTCCCAGCAGAGCTGTGGGGAAAGGCTGAGAAATGCTGCACTGGAAATGTGCACCTCTGAGGACCAGACCCACCCATCAGGAAGGCTGTTATGAACTTCTGGGAGAGCAGAGGAATATGCCTTTCCCTAAATTTCCTTACAGAGGTAGTAGAAGTAATGTGGAGTAGTGTCTAGCATCTACATTTATCCTAGTCTGAATGCTCTGTGAGCAAACTCACATGCCAACGTGCATGACGTGGAAGACTGTCATGGTTTAAGCTTTTTCATACCAGCAGTTTGGCCCCTAGTCTTAGGTACGTGACACAAGACCCCACCTTCAATGCTGCCGAAAAATTTTTCCTCTGTCAAAAAATGGTATAATTTAATTCTCAGGAACTATTGAGCTACTATCATATGTATCAAGATACATAGACTGTAGACCAAATGCTCTTTATCAAAATAATTTTACAAATTCTAGCATGTTAGAAGGATATCTAAATCAAAGCTAATACCAGATGTTCTGTGACAGAAACACCATAAAAAATTACATTCGGATATTTTTCTCTTCTTTGACTGTTACTTTGTGTGAGAAGTATATAATGGAGTAATGAAAAGATTATGCCAAGCATTTAAGAGAAAATTCTCAACTTCAAATACTATATAAAAATGGAAACACAAACACAATTTTTAGAAGGACGTGTCTCCAGGGGGCAGACTGGGTGGCCCTAATGGTAAGAAATGCCTCATTGCACAGGGTATCTTTCACATAGAGTTACTTGGAGGACAACACACGTTGTTTGTAAATTAATTCCGTAGCAGAAAATGGGTTGAAAGGGTGAAAACCACAAAAATGCGGGGAAAAATGTTTGCAGATCTGCCCATATCTTTTGAAGTAAAATCAGTTAAATAGTTACGGTAGCATGAAGACATGTTTGGGTGGAAAAGACCAGCATATATATATTAATGGAAATTCTTAGCATCTCTGTCTCTGCATCGTTTGTTTGCTTTACGCTAGTTTTTTTATTTTTCCAGTTTCCAGTACTAAGTTGTATAAAGACCCTTCTCTTCTCCTCACTGGAGCGTTGAGTGAGTGAAGAATACATCATTGGCATAGGATGCTCTCTAACACAAGAGATTAGCATGTACCCTACTCCCAGCCAACACGATACATATTCCCTGCATGAACGCTTCTAAGCAGTTAATGAAAGTTAACTACAGTGATTCTCAGAAAGGAGGAAAAGCATTTTTATAAGGTTTGATGTCAGACATCACTCATCTGTTGTGAAGAAATTCATTTTGGAACGGTCATCTTAGGTCATAACTTATTCTCAGTATGAATGCACTCCTGCAAAGGTTGTACGTACAACCTCCTTGACTGATTTGCAAAACCTTTTACATTCTGGATTGCCATTTAAGTTAGGGGGTACTTGGTGCTCGAAAGGACTGTCTATGGAACTGGAATGCGTGTGAGCAACCAGTACAGATACACTTAACGTTAAATCCCACTGAACTGGCCCCATTGAAATGGCCACTAAGCCAAGACCATCTGTGTATCACTTATTAGGTGGTGGGAGAGCTTGAAGCATTTTTATTAAGTGTTTATCAAAGCATGATACAGACCATCTGCATCATGTTATCACCTATTCTCTATTTGTGACCAAAAAGGTATACCTAATAGAAAATGTCTCTTTTTTCTTTCAGTAATTTTAGGATGGATAACATTTATGTTTCTTCTGATCTCAGACAGCTGCTTTTTTGTATACTTTTTATAACTGCCTGTATGTTTCTTAAGTTCATATTCATCAGCGGGTCATAAAAACAGTCTGTACGTTCTCATCTTATTTTCCTTGTGGAGGTACTTCTAAGTATCCATATAGAAGTTTTATTTTTGGCCTTAATATTTTGTTTTGCAAAAGCTACCATACAAGCATCACCTCAGATTCAGGAGAGAGTGTACACACACACATATATATATATATATATAAACCCTGTCCAAACTGCGCTGAATATAAATAAACTGCAAATAGCTCTTCCAGCAGGGAATCCCCCAACTCTGCATTACTCTGTACTACAAAAGTAGCAGATGAGTCAGATTTCCCAGTAAACAGGACCAGAAAACCACAGCAGTGAGGAAAAGCAACAGCTACAACGAGATGTCATGACAAGACTGTCATTACCTTTTTGTCTGTCAAGTATGTATTAATGAAGGGTACCTCAGTTACTGAGTTATTACTTAAGGGACCAGAGGTAAATCTGAGAGGCTGCAACTGCTTTCCATGAGAACAAGGGACTTTGAGCGTTTTCTGAGCTGTTAATTCACTAAGATCCTCTAGCAAGGAGTTAAAGTTTCACGTATTGCATCACCAGAAGAAAAGCTGTCACTGACTGGTGAATTATCTGGGGGATCCTCCTTCTGGGAGCTCTTGACCCTTTTATGACTGTGCAATGGATCACACATCTGGGACACCAGGGTCTGACCCTTCTGTACAGGTAAAAAGGTATCAGTTAGGGCTTTTTGAGAAACTGGTTTTCGATTGGCCACCAGGGTCTCTCTAGAAGAATAAAATCAGGCAACAGAACTGGTTTAGCTTCACCTGGCATTTTCTCCTAGTTTTCCTAGCTGAAGTAAAAACGTGACTGTGGTTTGGAAAGCGTGGAACATCTCATACCAGAAGAAATGACATTTTCCCCTTTCCAATACTAACGAGGAAATCAAAGGAGAAGAGGGACTAGATGTGGAAAACAGGCTGGGAAACAGGGGAAACGTGCCTCTTTTATCCAGTGGTCCAATGACCATGGCATGCACCCACCTCCAGTCCTGTTCTACTGAGAAGCTTCAACCCAGATCTTGACCTTCCCAGGCTGTGACCTCCCTGCTATGTGACACAGGTGGGACACAAAGCATCTCCTGCTGGCACCAATCTCCTCCACCTAGTGCCATGGGGACTAAAATGCATCTATGCCCACTGCTACATGGGACACCTGCTTTCTATACCCCACTCCACCAAGTGTTTGGCCATTTACCTATGGCAGAACAGCATCAAGAAGAGAGGTTGAGATTGACCCACAACCCCAGGAAGATATGTGTGGTCTGTCTGAGGCATACACAAGGCACACAGGAGTAAGGGCCTCAGTGAATAGAACTGGGATGCTAAATTTCTCCTGAATAAAATTGTACAGTTCCTGCTGCAGTATTATACCCAGTCTTTTAAGTATATAGGTGTAGCAAGACTTGGAAGATAATCCTGGAGTTGATTCATATTTTAAACCCATGATAACCGAAGGATTGAGGCAAAAGATATTATTAGGCTGGTGGAAAAGGGGAACTTTAAGTATGGTGGCTGGCAAATATTTAAACGCTGGTGGGAGGAGTTTCAGGGGAAAACAACGGGGCAGGTGTGAAGATGCTTATTGAGTGTCACCTGAGACAACAGCTGTATATGACAGTTGTGATAATTTTAGATGGGAAGAGAAGAAACTAGAAAGAAGAGAATGAGAGGAGAAGATGGATTTACAGAAACCCTCTGCTATTTCAAGTGACAGTTTGGATGTAGGAGGGGATACCTATTGCTCAATATTCCTGAATTATGTCTCCAATGTAGATCTGCCAGTGTGCCCCTTGTTGCCGGAAGCCCTGACCTATGGTTAATAATCATTATGCAATGTTTTAAAAAGTAGGAGTAAAGAGTTCGTACTAAAATTAAAGTGAAAAATAGCATGAATTTCTACTTTCCTTACAGAAGAAGAGTAGAGAATTGTACTCATTATAAAAACTAAATGGAATACTGCAACCCTCTAAAGGCAAGGTATGTTTTGTGTGTGGAAACTGGTTATGTTTTGTTGAAGCTGGCTTTCAAACCAGTTTTTAATTAAAATGAGTTGCTTCTGTCCATTCTGGTCAAGCAGTTCATCTGGTGTAGCTCCAGCCGTTAAAGAATCAGCTGCAGCGAAGCCAGCGTGAAACTGCTTGCAAACCAAAGAGCTGCTCCAAGTTAAGGAAATTGTTTTTAAAACACACCCTTGGTTAAGGGGTGCATGTCGGTATCGATAACGCAAGGCTGCCTGCACGCCGTGCTTCCCTGCCTGCAGCTGGTGGCACGGCTCTGACCTGGGCTGGCTGCTCGCTGGGGGCTGCGCTTCTCCCCTTGGTTTGGGTGCTGATGAACGGGACAGGCAGACCTCACGGGGTCTGAACTCAGCGCTTCGGCAGCAAAGTGAACGAGGCACTCGTTTTGAAGAAATTGGCTTTACATCCCGTTTATTTTTGATCCTCACTTTCTCTTAATAGCTTGCGACTCTGTTCAGGATCTGAGATTTCTGCGGAAAGCCATGCTGTGGGGGAGGTTTCTTCATTTATCAGCCTGTGTCACAATCTTTTGCTTCACTTCTAAGGCAGACAGATTGATGGAATAACTACTGTATGGCGGTGCCACAGTTGTAGAAGTGCACGTTCTGTTACATTTTGGTGTGGTTTTGTTTTCACACACTGGCTGTTTTTTTGTTGAAGTAACTCTTTTTTTCTTAATACCTCCAGCCACAAAGTAGTTTCATCTCAGCAGATGTCTTAAGCATAGTTCAGCTGCATCAGCAGATATTCCGGCAATGGTATTGCTCCCCTGTGACTCTCAACAGGGATTTTTATTTTTTTTTATTTAAGTGCTGGCAACACTGGTTTATTTATAACAAGGAACATATTTCAAGAGCATTTTCTATATCCATATCTATTTCTTCAATCTTTATCTCAGTAAATAGAACTTTGTGTTCACATTTAGATTTTTCTTTTTCTCCCCCTCCTTGTACTTTCTGCTCCTCAAACAGCAGCATGGCTAAGGAACGTTTAGTGAAAGTGCTGTTTGACCAGTATTATAGTCTAGAGCTGACTCAGCGGCACTATGCAAACATTTTCTTTACAGCATTAGTTCTTTCACCTCCCAGATATATCAAGCTAAAAGTTTGTAACACTGCTTTTTTCCCTCATGTGTGTTTCAATCTTTCTGACATCTGGAAAAAGTGGGTTTTGACTTGGTCCTTCCTGCATAACTTCTGTTCAAATTTGATTCACAAAAAAAGATATAGTGTTTGCCTAGGGTTCGGGTGATTAAGACCATTTCTCCTTTTGCCTGGCAGCGCTACAACTCTTTGGTAGAAGGAGCCCCAAAAGAACTACTCTGGGAATTGTCACGTTTTATGATGTATGAGCTTCTTTTTCTTTTTCATTTTACCACAAGAAAAGAAGGAGCAGTCTCCCATCTGCACGGATCTCCTCAGCCTCGCCGAAGGCTGAAACTCAGAGCTGGTTAACCATTAAAATGAAAGGCCAAAATCCTGCAGAATCCTCTCAGGCAAAGCTCCTGTCTCCTTCGGTAGGTGCTTTGCTTGATTAAACATGGCGGGTCAAACCCTTAACAGATGAATAAACAGGCTTTGTTGGAGAATGGACCCTGCTCCATGGACTGGGGCTGGGACAGGATCCTTCCCCTGACAGTGGGACTAGAGCACTGCTAATGCAACCCCTGAGGTGTGGTAACAGCTGGTACCTTTTTGTGTCCTTTAGAGGGAGATTTTTTTTTTAAAGTCAGTGATTCTCACACTTGCAGATCCACTGGCTGGACCCCGTCCCCATTTGCTCCAGATGTCACTCCTGAGCAGAAGCAGGGCAAGGGCCAGTCACTTCTGTGCTTCCAGAAGACCAAATAGTCTTTGCAGTAAATTCAGATCCCAAAAAGACATTTATGTCATCAGTGAGGGAACTAGGGTAGGACCTTATGATGGAAATTTCCATTGGCATAAAGTGAAAAGGGTGGAAGACTTCCAGCTCCTGCACCTTAACTATAGGCAAAGAGAAAGATGATTGAGCTAAATGAAATTTGTCTGTAGGATAAGGTGTCTTGGAAGTCAGGTTGGCTGGGATCCTGCCTACTGACAGCTGCTGAATGGTGGCTCCGTATTTCCAGCCCCTTTGGCTACAGGAAAGTGACTGCCCATAGTGCTAAACTGTTAGCAGAGTCCTTAGTATGGGTTAGGCTTAACTCAACTGTCACCTTCTGTTCCTGGCTGGTGGGTCCAGAGTTAGCACAGGGAGAAACTTCAAATGAGTGTTTTGGTGGTGGCCATCCCATTTTGGAGAGTAAGTGAAGTTAGTAATAGAGATGTGGGCTGTTCACAGCCTGCTGCCCTCACGGTCAGAGACCGGTCCTTGGCATGTTTAATTTACTACTACATTTACTAGTATAGACTTCAGTGCCCCCAACTATTTCTGTTATGGATGTAGAAAAACATGAAAGAAGAAGCTATGAATGTCCCATAAATCTACTTTGAAGTCTTCCTCACTATCCACTGCTTGAAGGAATACTCATTGACTGTGTTCATCTGAAGATGGGACTGTTTTAAAATGCTGGTCAAAAGAATAATGTTTTTCTCTTCTCATTCTCAGCACTAGATCTTGTCATGATTAATAAAGCCATTTAAAGAACATTTTCCATTTCTCTTTTCCAGCTGCCCTACCTTGCCCTGACCTCAAATTAGTTAAATGAAATGGTGACCTTCCTGAATGTGCCTTCTCTTTCCATGCTGTAATCCCAGGCTCTGTTTTGTCCGACTTAAAACACTGTTATAAACATTAACTGTCCATCTCCAGCTCCGCATTCACACCATCCCATGGCAGTCCTGCTTTACAACCCCTGTCATTCACAACTGTCTTGTATTTTCACAGGAGCACCTCTGTGGATGATACAAATCAAAAGAAGAAAGAACTTCTCCTCCCCATTGTCCATAAATACAAAACATGGTGCGACCATTCAGCTGCAAAAATCTTCAGAGCAGGGCTGTTGAGCCCTGTTCTTTTCTAGTGTTACTTGTGCAATAGAGAAATAATCAAACCTCTTTCCTTCATGCACATTTCTAAAATATCCAGGACAGATCTGTTTATAAATAGTACTGAAATCTGCATTAGTTTATCCACCCTTCCTAACCTCCTTAGGGTCACAAGGAAGGTTTGTTGGGGGAAAGGTGTGGTTACGTGATCTCTTAACTGGTGATGTGGGTCATAGAAGTAGTTATAGAAAGGACAGGGATTCCCACTGTTGTATTTCCTCAGTGAGGGACCTATTCCTATCCTGACTCCCAGCATGGTGCTCAGAGACTCAGGGCTGACTGGTAGGTTGGATGTTGCTCCGGGTGGGTGATGAGGGGCTCCAGGCTGCCTCAGCCTCAGACCTACCCTTCAGGTCACTCGGCACAGCAGTGACATTGGGGATGTCAAAATCATGGTGTTTACTTCACCAGATTGAAGCCGCTATCGTCTTAGCAATGGTGACAACTGAGCTGGAGATGGCAGCAGACCCTTATCATGAAAAATGAGGCCTATGGTTTCAAACTGTCTTTTTAAATTGTTTGTTTCCAGAATGTCCAAAGTGCCTTTTCTGAATGGCGGCACTGTTGTTTCAGATCCCCTTCCTGCCACCTTGGTTATATAGGCCTGACACCCAAAGCCACGTTCATGCCAACCTACGCACGGAAAGCCTCCTCTGACCCTCTGAAACGCTCTCTGGAGTCTCAGAGTCTCCATCTCAGCCTCCTCTCCCTTTGGCACTCTTAGCTTCATAGTATCTGGAGCCTGTTGAATTTTGGGGGAGATCAGTACCTCCACTTTGTCATAGGAGTCCATCAGAGAAAGAATCTGCTTTCCTTATTCTTCTGAAAACAGGGGGAGACATTTGCATTGTTAATATTTCACCAAGTACTGGTAGCATTGCCACCTACCTGCACTCCTCAAACATATGGGTTATGCCTAAATTGAAATGGCTATATATTTTTACACGTTGAAAGAAACAAACCTATTCCCCCATTTCTAAACTTGATCAGCAACTTCCCATCAAATACATGTGTTTCACTCTCATTTGGTTCTTTTCTCCCTTTATCCTATTTCCCCTTCACTTTGGGACAAGTTCAGCCCTGATAGATGCAAGTTTAACTCATTTGAATTGAGAAGAGGCATGTTTATTTTCATTTTTCCTTTGCTGGACTCTCCCATCTTTCACTTAGAAATTTATCAGATAACGTTCCACATAAAATTATATAAATGCAAGATAATTCCATAAAGAGGAGTTTCTCCAGTTTTAAAAATTATTTGGCCTCCTAATGTGTCCAAATATGTATGTAGTGAGAGAGGGGAAATTTAATGCAGTGGCATGTTACAGCACAGTAACAAAGAATTTCAACAGGTTGTATAATAATGTATTTCCATTCCTTTCCCTAGCACCCTTGGAAAGATGTGTTGCTCATTTAAAAAATGTATTTAGCAACAAAATCCAGAGCAATTAAAGAAGGCTCGGCAGTGTCTGTCTAGGATCACAACTGAGAGTTGCTTTTTAGTTCGTTTAACTGAAAAGGCATTAAAGTACAATAGCTGTTTGCAGCAAAAGAAAAGAAATAAAAAGTTGGAAAGAAAAATATCTATCATGATAATTAAAAAAAAATCCCTAAATAACTATATTGAACTTTTTTTTCCACTGACAATGAAAGGTTCTGAAAGTCATGTGGAAAAAGTTACTTACTTTGAAGACCTTTAGCCAAAAAACTGTACACTGCTCTCAGTGCAGCCTAATAGCTGAGCTTCTTAGGAGACTAGCTATCCTAGAGAGTCTTCACACCCTGATGTCAGTTGTTTGTTTGCTTTCAGCAAGCTAAAAGTGCAGCCACAGTGAAGGGTGAGTGTTGGAGCCATGCATCAGCCAACTGGGTGAAGTTTGTTAATAAGTGCTGATGTCCTGGAAGAGGACAATGTCTCTGGTGAATGCAAAAATCCCTCATGGTGCCAGATCTCTAATAAGGTTGTTGGCACCTTGGTATGTTTTAGGTGAACAAAATCTGTGGTTCTCCAAACTCGCTCCCCTCAGCAGGTTCCTCATCTAGCCATCTCCTTTTTGGTCCCAGAAAGCCTCCAGATGCCAACAGAACCACGTAATCTTTGGGTTGCACCATGTTCTCAACTATCAGAGAAATATTTCTCACGGTTAGCTGAGGGGTGTGATTGCACAGGCATGCTCCATGCACAGCGAATGTGAGACAAGAGCGTGCTCATGATCAGCAATCCTTGCCTCCTTTGAAAAAACCCCAACCTTAGTGCCTTTACATATTAGGTTGTGAGTTAGGAGCGATGACTGAGGAGCAGGAAAGCTGAGCGCACCAGCCTCATCAGCCTGAGGGCATTCAAAACCACATTTACTACTGAACTGGGGAGTACCTTGAATCATGTCCCTGAAAATAAGGTTGTGTGGGAGGCTCTTCCAACTGAATTGGTCTTATGGTGTTGCAAATAATGTGGGATTCATATGCTGAAATGAAAACCAAGAAGGAAGCTGACTCAGGCTGCTTGGGGTCAGGGTGTCCAGCTGGTGCGGCGCACCCTGGGGCTGGTCTGCGCTCCAAGGATTGCTCAGAAATTTTTGTTCAAATAGACCTTGGATTAAAAAAGAAATAGTCATTAGAGTCTGTCTGCTAGGTTACAAAGTCATATGTTCTTCTGTTTTGGATGAAGATTTTGCTGGTTTTGTTGTGTATATGCTGATGGGGGAGAATAGCTCTTGGAGAACTATTTGATGGCAGGAAGAAAGGGGAGAAGAGGGTGGCCTTCAGATTGAGCTGAGAATGGAGCCTGGTCTTTTGCTTCCCAAGTGAATGCGTAGTCACTAGGATATTTTTTTTTTTTAAAAAAGTACTTTGACTATAAAATACTGAGATTATTAAAAAAGTGAGCCCAGGCCTTCTTTTCTAGGTAACCTCAGCAGATCCCACGGAGCACACTGCAAGCGCTGGGTAGCTGGAAGCACCTCCCGCATTTGGTGCAGAAGCTCCAAAGTGGGGCTGGAGTCCAGACACATCACTGTGGCTCGTGGCTCCTATCAGTCACTGTGGAGTGCAAGGTTTGTGGTTTTCGGGGTTATTTTTAGGTGATTTTTCTGAAGATACAACTCTGTCCCAGTTGAATCAATCTGGGTCTTGGATTCTCTTCTGGTGACCAAGATCCCTGCAGACCCATCTTTGACAACCCGGCCTTCAATGAGTGCCTTTGAGCAGCTGTGTGAATCCCACTGCTGAACGCAATGTGCCATGCCATCTACTTTTCTTAACCAGCCAAGTGTCCAGGATTGTCACTGCTTGGTAACTAATGCATACAATTTTGACTTTACACAATGCAATGCAATACATTTGGCTCCACAATTTGAAAAGGGTCTGCCCTTTGTCTCTCTTTATCAGTATTATCTGACATTGAGTTATGAGCTGCTAATGACCCAGAGATAATGAAAGTCATGTCTCAGAGAGCTCACAGTCTGAAACACTGATGCAAGAAGACAGGAGAACCGCTCAAGAAATCCAGTGGGAAGAATAATCTATGGCTTTGAGCATAATATATATTTTAATTACTGTTTGTTTGGCACTCTGGTAGGGAATATGGAAGAAAAAAGCTTTTAGGAGAGTTTTCAATGGGCTGATGGCAGTGGTTTCATTTTCTTCAGCTGAATTCCCCTTCCTCCCTTAGTTTTCCTTCTCAGAGTACTGGCACTTTGATAAGTGTTGATGGAAAACACTGTCTTTCATGCTTAATGTGGGTGTGAGCAGAGGGGAGAGTATATTGAAAGTGCTGCATGCAAGTGCCAGAAATGCCTGTGGTTCCCACACTCAGAGGAGCAGAAAAAATCCCCCCAGGAGGCCCAGCAGTGTCAGAGGGTGCAAAGCAAAGGGAAGGTGGGCTGTAGCCCAAGCTTCTGTCTCTTCCCCAGTTCTGACTAATTTGGAGAGCCTAGCAAGGCCTGGGATTGCCTTCTGAAGAGGTTTCTCTCAAGTGTCTTTACAATAAAGTCTTGCAGACTTTGCTTAGGCTTGTCTCCTGTTGGAACCTGTTAGCCACTTATTCTTCTTAGCTGAAAGAAGATAATGATTCCTGTGTAAATTATTCAAGATTTACAGTGGTATGATCTGGACAAGAATCTGGTGCAAGTATCCTGCAGATACGCCAGGAAAGGAGACAGTTGTATGTGAACACATTCATTATGCTTATTACCCCAGAGAGGCAAGCCACTGTCTCCGCTTGCCACTTCAAAGGAGTAGAGTGGGTCAGTTAAGAGAAAAGCAAAATCCTCAAGATACCTCAAGGGAGAAAAATTGAGATTTTGTTGATTTGTACAGACAGCAATGGAGACAGAAATTTCACGCTTGTTTTTAAGTTTATACGGCACCCTTTTCTCAAGCACGCTGTTATATGTGAGTCTGAAATCTTCAGCTAAAACACTGTAGCCGAGCAATGAGACTCCATGATCTTCACAATATGGCATTGTTTTTGTTTTTATAAGTCAAGAACATGCAGTTGATGAAAGACTGTCACAGATTCTCTGCAGAGCACTCCCAGTCTGAATCTCTCTCTCATGCCACCAGAATGAATCAGCCTGTGGACAGCAGTTTTTAGCAAAGATGCTTTATTACCAGGGCTGTAGCACCCACCAGAATGAGGGAACTCATTACTTTTAGAAAATTATTCTGATGTTTGAAGTTCTTTTACAGCCCCAAACTGGCAAAAATGCAAAGCTCCACATTTCTTTTTTAATGAGAATGAATGCACTGGATCTCTTTAATTAGACAGAGGTGGAAATGTATTAATTGCCAGAGGACAACTCTCCATCTTCAAGTAACGGTACAGATGGACTGGTCCGAGCTCCCAGTAGCAATAAAGCATCCTGGCATGTTGACTAACAGCCTTAGTGCCTGCTGGGATGAAAAGAACTGCTGGGTATTTCCAGTCCTTCACTATCATGAAGTACCATGAACAGGAACAAATGCTGTACACCTTTGGAATGCTTATTTTCTAATTATACACAGTGCTTCTATCGAATCTTACTGATTTACACATGAAAAATAATTGGTTGTTCCATTTGCCTCTCCACTTCCTCACCATCTACATTTTAGCAGCAGTCGTCTAGAGGATGGAAGCGGTAGACTGTTGAATACACTATTACTGCCATTTTTGAGTGGTTTAACTTTAAAGTATTTTTTTGCTGAGTCTAGGAGTTTGTGAGAAGCGTGGTTGCTAAAAATCATGCTGAAACTGAAGGAGAGGAAGGTGATAATCAGAACAGCCTGATTTTTAAGTGGGATTGTGAATTAACTTATTCAGCTGGAGTTCCTTTCTGCTGTTGTCTTTATCAGCTGTTGTCATTCCCTCATCTGTTACAAATGCCTAAATAAATTAAATGGAGAAAAACGTTGGATGTCAAAAATATTGACTAGAATTCAAATTGGTTGGGAACAGTTGCAGTGCCTGTGGCTTGAAGAGGGAACGAGCAATTGTTCACGACAGCAGCAAAAGCCTGAGCACAGAACAGCCTTTCTGGAGTTGAAGGGTAATTATTGACATCAGGACTTGCAAAAGCACCAGAACTTTATTGTTAACAGGAGATCATGCATCTGTGTGCTGAATGTACATTTTTCTTCCTCTAAACACTGCACGAGGCTTCAAGGAGACCCTAGGTATTCCCTGACCCTGATCATTTTTATTTTTAGATTTGACAAGTGAAGAGCAGATAAAGAAGCTGTCGTTCTGTTGGCCAAGGTGATTTAGTCAGTGCAGGGGTGTAATACTAACTTACCTATCTCTACAACTCCCAGATTTTCTTTATCAGCTTGAATGGTGCATTAACTTCCTGTTTTGAGCACTTCCACGAAAATTGCACACCAGAAAGTGGTTAAGAGTGTGTGAGCAAATTTCTTCTTTCTACTAAAGCTGTATCTTTTTATGTGCTTGTGTGATATCAACAGTAGTTGTTAGAGTAAGAAGATGATGCTATGTAGTCACATTGTGGGTGTGTATGTCAGTCCTTTGCCTCACTGTGAACGTTTCAATTCCTTAGCTGATTTCATGAAGATTTAACAGAGGATTAGGTCTCCAAAAGGCAAAGTTTCTGCAAAAGGTCTTTGAGATGTATGGTGAAAGAGCATAAGGATCCACATTTATCTGATCTTTCCTATGCCTTGTCTTCTCCTTCCAAAAAGAGATGTGGGGCAGCACTGCAGTGGGCTGGGCTGTGGAAAAGCGTTTGACTCCTGACCAAATGGTTGAGCAACCAACATGTGTGTCCTGGCCAGTCAAACTGTGTTCATGTAGCCCTGGTCCCTACAAAGGTCTTGATGTCTCTTGCCCTGCCAGCAAGCTAGACAAAGTTGTTGAAAGATACAGATAGGAGAAGAAAGAGTAGAAAGGGCATAAGGATGTTGTGGTAGAGGACTGAGGAGTCCTGTGGTGGGGAGAAATGAGGGAACTGAGGTTGTTGTGGTGGGGCTGTAGGTGATATGAGGATGAGTTCATTGTTGTGATTTGTTTGAAGGCTCAGTCAACCATGAAGCATAAATCCAGTAGAAATCAGAATTAATTAGTGACGAAGCTCATAGAGTTGTCGATAGTGTGCTGCATTCCACTGCTTAGTTCCCTTTGCCACATTGGGAAAGCATTCTTCTTTTCAAACCTAGTTATATAAAAGGTCACCTTTCTGACCCAAAAATGTTTACTTAAAGGGTTTAAATGATGGATTACTCTGTATCTTAACTTAATGACAGTGGCACTTGAAAAATGTGGTGGTGATGTATGGATGAGAAAAACAAGGCTTAGGTCCAGGTCTCATTCCAGGATCATATTAGTTAGGCTCTGGTGTATTCTATTTTGTCATATTCAAGTATGTGCATAGGACCCATCAACACTGCATTCAGAGCACCTGGCTTCTGCACTCATATTGAACAGTTCATTGGCCTAACTCTGATCTACTAGTAGGACAAATCAGCAGTGATTTGATCTAAATTGACAGAGAGCAATATATTTAATGTGGTGATGTCAGAATCAGGATTTGATCTGACTTCAGTGTGCTCATGCAATAACTGGAAGAAGTGCTAACTCTAAAACAATAGGCTCTTTGCCTTTTTTTTATTTACAGTTTTTACAGCTGGCGCTGAAGGGTTGGAATCTTGTGGGAAGCACTGCAGATTTCAGGCCTCCATTTATCCCCAGGCCAGGAACAATGCTGATAGCTGAAAGGTGAGCTTCTCTAGAATTCTGTAAAGGATCTCCCCTTGGTCCCAGCAGGTCATCCTCTCATGGGATATGAGGCAGCTCCAATATAGCCTGGTTTTCTGAGTTGGCTTTAATGCTTAGGACCAGTGAGCATCCTGTTGAAAGAGTAGATATGCGCTTTTTTACTCTACGCTTAATGCTTTCTAAAACATGTCAGGTATGGAAACATGCTCTGATAGCACCTCAGCCATCCTAATCATCCCCTTCTGCCTTTAAATCTGGTGGTTCTGTTCAGTTACAAAAATGTGCAGCTCTGGGCTTTCTGGGTTGCAGCTCTGGGTATTTATGATGAGAATCATCCATGACGTTTTGCCACTCACCTCGGTTTCTGATGGTTTCTACTTACTTATATTCAATGTTTTTTATCTTCAATCAGTCAGAGATTACTCTTCTGACTGTGGCCTAATAATGTAAAAATTTTCTCCTTTTGGGAAGGATGCTACTGGCTGGAAATATCTGTCTTCTACAAAGAGACAGCCACAGCACTCATCTTTTACCATAGCTAACAATGTCTTTATGTTGGATATAAGTCAGAAGTAATTTCTCTGTCTCCACATGAACAGTGTTACCATCTGACTCAGCAAAGAGCCATGCATTGCTGTGCAGAGGTCCTCAGCACTGCCATCCTGCTACACTGGCAGGCTGACTCACATGGCTTCAGCGGATATCAAGGATTCACAAGGACATCTCAACCGAGCAACAAGTCCAGGAACCTCCTTATGACTCCTCAAAGGAGAGTCTGCTGAACGGGAGGAAATGACGTTGTCATGTTGCAACCAATGGTTTTATTTTAACCTTGAGAAAAGTTATCTGTCCTGTTTGGGAAAAAAGAAAAGAAAAAAAAATGCTTGACAATAATCTGATAACTCAGTTGTTTTAAGGCAATTTTGAGGTGGAAGAAGGGAAAAAACCAAGACAGTTTCTAAAAGGAAAGAGGAAAAAGTGAAGGAGAAAACACTAAAACTGATTGCATGGTGTCATGATTCTACTTCTAGATAGGCACATTTGCCATTAGGTTTAGGGAAGGTTTTGCCAGCAAAAGATAGCGCCATGCTTTCTTCCTTCTTCTGGCAGTAAATAGGTAACACTCACGATGTGGTAGTGCCCAGCAGCCTTTAGAAAGGGTTGCTTTGTGTTGCTGCTTGCCTGAGAGCTGTTCTCCTGCCCTGACAAAAGCGATGTTTGGTTACGTTCTGGTTTATAAACAAAATGTTCTATTTTATGTATAAAATGTGAATTGACTTACCATAAGAGTCTGATTAAAGTAGTTGAAAACACCAAGAATTGCGTGCGTGGAATTAATTTTTCTTTGATATCAAAGACCCTTTGGCTTGGGCTTTTTTGTCAGATGGGAGAGCAACTGTGCAGATAAATGACTTCAGTGTCTGTCTCAAATAGCACATGTGATGTGAGAAGTGCTCAGAGGATTCTGGTCTGGAGATGACTTTTTTTTTTTTTTTTTTTTTTTTTTACCAAATTGAGGTAAGAATACTACAAAACATTTTATGTAGCATTTGGGCTGATATAGAGCCAGGTGGGGTGCTTGTCTGAAGTCCTAAGTGTTTGCAGCCATCCCAAAAAGCACATCTGTAGGACACTAAAATGCATCCTGTCTTGCCATGGAGCTGTTGGATACTGATCTGTACTGAGAATTTGCACGTGTGAGTAGTGATGACAGTGCTAGCATTAGGCACCTTATAAGTATGTAGCACTGCCTAAAATGTGTGTTCACCACAGCTCCCTACGGTGTGCCACGTGCCATGTATTTCTCACACTGAGTCTCCATTAACTCAAAAAGTAATAAACATATGGGTACTTGGGGCTGGAAGGAATAAGCTCTGCCCCAGGGTATTGCCATGAACTTTTGGCAGTCAATAGCAGGTACTGCCTGGCCAGTTTGATATAGTGAGTACCTCCAACAGGCTTAGAGGAACTAGTAGAGGAGTTTAATATTTTCGAACCAATTTATTAATATTCCTTGGACAAAACCCATTTAAACTCATATTTTTCAGAATCACGTTTTCAAATATGGTTTACAGTCTGAGAGCTGTCTCAAAGTAGCTATAATTAAAAAAGGTATAATAGTAGCTTGTACAATTTTTAAGAATAGCAGAGGTAAATTTTATTTATATGTCTATATATGGTTTATACCTAATTGTTCAGTTTCAGATATGTGGCTGAGAACTAAATACGCCTTTTAGCTTTCTTTCAAGACAGTGAAAAACTGCATTGTAATTAATTTCATTCTTATAGTATGCTCATCTCTGTAGTACTTGAGTGTCTTGTGATATTACTATCAAAGTAATCTCTATTGCATGTTTGCTCTTTCAGTTTCTTAGGGAGAGAAACAAGCAGAAGGAAAAGTTTGGAGTTTCAACTGTACAAAACGTGAATGTGTTTTTACAGATGCACATGCACACACCCAATCTGATATATTTATATCTAAGTTACTTTATTTAATGATCACACATGTCATTGGAAGTAGACATGTGTGGTTCAGTTCAATCAACCGATACTCTGAAAATGTGTTTCAGGTTCTCTTATACTTCAAACTTAGTCATCTTACATGGGAGTGTAGCCAAGAGCTCTCATTGCTACATGATGTACTATGAAATCAACACACAGTACAGACTAAACTAAAACTGGTGTTAGATAAACAGATCCAAGCATGGAGTAAGTCTGGATGACCTGAATGGATGTGTCATATATTGCTATGAGTTATTGATGACCTTTCATAATTCACAAGTGGCTCAGGTTCCCTCCACCACTTCTGAGCTATGAGATCATTAATAATGTGTGCAAATAAATAACACATCTTGAGTCAGCTCATTGTATTTCCT
>NW_009606808.1:845-7712 GCF_000690535.1 Cariama cristata | reverse complement strand
TCTTTCCCTCCATGTATGGTGTGTATGCATATAATATTTATTTCAGAAATAGAGAAATTCCCATCAGCAGCTGTTGGGAAGAAAGTTATATCTCATAGTTGTATCATTGGAGAGCTATATTTCATAGCTGTGAGGTTATAGTCATAAAATATAGCCTTTTAATGTGTTAAAAAAACTTCTGCCGTTATTTAAACCAATACGACTATTGTATTTAAATTAACTAAACTTTACAGTACAGTCGCTTCCACTGGGTCAAATTCTACCCTGACTTGCACACTGAACTCATTGGAAATTGCAAATGGCACCATCAGTCAGTACAAAACTGACTCTGCAAATCCTCTGGGTATGGTGGAATCACATCGGGGATGAATTGGTCCAGCAATTGAGGTCTTTTGACCCTAAACGTGCTGTAGCCTCAGTTATTGTTTGCCAAGTCTTCTTTCTTTTAAGTTGGAGTAATGTGATTCTCTCAGCCAAGAGCTAAAATGATCCCAAGTCCATTGAAGTTAAATCTTTCCATTGAATTCAGTAGGCTTTGGATCAGCTCCAAAAAGCAGCTGCCATCTTGGAAAAAATCTATGTGAAAATTGTCCTTGATTTCGCTATTAATGATCTTTGCCCTGAAGTTACTTCATTCCCATATTTTTCCAATACTGTATTTAAACGCTGTTTTTCATTCCTCGTTGTTCATGCAGCTTTTGAGGATTGTTCTCATCAGTGGGTTTCTTACTGTGCTAATAAGAAAAATATTGCCGTTTGTAATCTCTTCTTTCATCTTTGTGTTTATTATCTTTCGAGAATGTATGCAGTTCCGTGGGTCAGTCATGCCAGTGAAAGAAGTTTTGTCATATCGCTCAACCTTCCTGCTTGTAGCTGCACAGCTTTTTATTTCAGTTTCTGAGAGGCCTCTCCTGGAATATGCTGTAGTAATTGAACCAGTAAGATATATCCATGGGGGAAGTAAACTGAAGGCTGTAATGTTCTTATTGATGCATACATGGCAGTGCCCTCGTAGTTCATTGGTTGGTTATTTAAGGCTATTTCAGCAGATGGGCAGTAATCCAATGTGCCAGTAGATAGGTATAGCAGTGTTGTTAATCAGACTGGAACCGAATTAGGAAACCTCTGTATTAACCTGATGTCTGTATCCACAAAGTTAGGTTTCAAACAGCAGAACCCTTAAATGATAGTACAAGCAGATGAATCTTATTTAGACTATTTCTTCTTTTTTATATTAATTGCATGGTGATTGTGCAATTAGTCAATTAAATAAAACCTACCAGCGTGATGAGAAAGATGTACCTGAGTGAGTCTTCATTCTGACACCTTCAACCTTGCGGTATGGTCCTTCATTCCAGGTCTGAATGGGAACATTTTGCTCCCTCCACTGAGCATCTTCTTGGGGAGGCTTTTTCGCTGAAAAGCAGTTTTCACAGTTCAAAGCATCCAGGGCGAGGAAACCCATAAGTAGGGAGTTACTACAGGTTTCTGTATGGCCCAGCCTATTTAGCACAACCAGCAGTGCTTTGCTGCAACCTGTAAGGGGTTAACTTAATGTACCTCAAGATAACTATCCAGTGGAAACTCTTGGAGGAGGAGTTTGGATGAGAAAGAGAGAGAGAGAAAAAAAAAAGTGGTTGAATTCAAGATGTGTTGCCCCTAAGATAGCATGGAAGGTCTGGATGCTCATCCCCTCTCTGGAACAAAGTGATGGTGGTGTTCAGAGCAACTATCTGAGATTATAACTGAGTTATTTGAGATTATATCAGTGCATTCACTGAAGATCCACTTTCCACATCTCCCAAAGTGTTCAGGAAACCTGATACTTCCCAAAACTGCTACTGAAGTCACTGCTGCTGTTAGATCACACTGGCTACATTCTTCAAATTGAAGTGTCCTTCACTTTAAATATGATTTTTGGGGGCTGTCCAAAACATGAGTCATTTCTTCACAGACAGTTTTTCAAAAATTGTTGCCTCTGTGTTAGCAGATACCCATCTTTCTGCTAAATAAGCCAAGGATTCTGTTAGCCATACTAACTGCGCAGAGTAAATCACCCTTTGGCCCCTGAACGCAGCAACCTTTCCACTCTAGCCATGAAGTAATTGATGGAGTAGCATAGGAGAGCTCGCATTCTTGCTGTCTGGCAAAATAATAAATAAAAATCTATCATTTCTTAATGGACTTTGGAGAGGTGAGTAACTTAAATCTGGTAAACATATGAGAGCAGCAGCCACCTTTATTTTGCCTAGATAGTAGAAGAAAACATTGGTTTAAAAATTCATCTAAATATCCTCCTACATGAAATGAAAAATCATTTCTAATCCATCTATGAAAATGTAACAAATATTTTTTGTTCAGGCTAACCAGTTGCAGTACTACCCACAGGGGTCCTGGTCAAGTTTCCACTGATGGAAATCAACGGGGAGTCTTTCTGTTTACTCTAATGGGATTTTTTGTGTTGCTCAGTGCTGATTTGAGAATAATGGGGAAGCTGGCAACCAAAAGCTACTCTGATTTGTTGGAAAAATGGGCAGATTTACTCATTGTGGGAGTGCATAGATAACTAGATTCTGAAAAGTTTGATTAAGAAACTAAAAATTTGCCCATGGCCTCTTTGATGCGAATGGGTAAAATCTTACCAGCATTAGCAGGTGCAGGACTGAAGCTTTAAAACCAGCAGAAAGAAATGGCTGGAGAAATGGGCTGACAGGAATCCCACAAAGTTCAACAGGGGAAGTGCAAAGTGCGAAGTCTTGCACCTGGGGAGCACCAGCATATCCTTGGGGCGACCCAGCTGGAAAGCAGCTTGGCAGAAAATCTCCTGGGGGTCCTCATGGACACCAAGTTGACCATGAGCCAACAACATGCCCTTGTGGCAAAGGCAACGTAATGGGATCATGGGCTGTATTGGACAAAGTATTGCCAGCAGGTCAAGAGAGGCGATCCTTTGCCTCTGCTCATCACTGGTGAGGCCACAGCTGGAGTGTTGTGTCCAGTTGTGGGCTCCCCAGTACGAGAGAGAAAGGGACATACTGGAGAGAGTTCAACAAAGGGCCACAAAGATGACTAAGAGACCAGAGCACCTCTCCTATGAGGAAAGGCTGAGAGAGCTGGGACTGTTCGGCCTGGAGAAGAGAAGGCTCAGGAAGGGATCTCATCAATGTATATAAATACCTGAAGGGCAAAGAGGACAGAGCAGGCTCTTTCTAGTGGTGCCCAGTGACAGGATCAGGGGCAATGGGCCCAAACTGAAACAGGGGAGGTTCCCTCTGAACATCAGGAAACACTTTTTTACTGTGAGCGTGACCAAGCACTGGAATAGGTTGCCCAGTGAGGTGGCGGAGTCTCCCTCCTTGGAGGTATTAAAAAGAGAACTGGACATGGTGCTGGGCAACTGGCTGTAGGTGGCCCTGCTTAAGCAGGGGGGTTTGATGAGCTCCAGAGGTCCCTTCCAGCCTCAACAATTCTGTGATTCTGCAATGAGTGGAAGAGAATTAAGGTACAGCAGACTGTAGCTGCCCTCAAAATGGAGACTGTGAAGAGCACATGTAGCCTCAACAGAGATTATTCCATTGATTGTGACTTCAAATCACAATGGGACAGCAAGGGTAATAAAATATATGGACAGGGGTGGAGGGCAAGGAAACTTACCCAAGACTACTCAGAAACTGTTATATTCAGTAACTGTTTGTTATTGGTGTGGAATACGTGTAAATTGGATGAACTTGTGTGTACAGTGTGAATTAGTCATTGAGGTTAAAGAGAATTGAGGTTAAGGAGAATTAAAGTTTTCTCTCTTTTTTTTTTCTTTTTGAAGAGAAATGATTCTCTTCTACATCAATGAAACAGGAAAAATCCATTATGAACTGAGAACATGCATGTAATTAGTGACAATTTGAGACCAAGACAATGAATACTTTTATAAAGTGTTAGTCTAAAAAATAAAAATGTTGCTAATTTTACAGAATTCCATCATATGGTTACTTAAGTGTAAAGACAAAACAGTTGGGAAATATGTACTATGTTTTAGCTAGCTGGAAGACTTACCAATCCATGGGCAGTTACTTTTTAAAAGTTGAGAGCACTGGGAAATGACTGGAATGAGAACAGAAGCACACTAGTAATCCTCAGAAAAAGGAAGATTCCTAGCAATTAACATTTTAAAAAGTATTTTACTCCAAAACTCAACATCTGATAAGGAAAATAATCTTTGAACATCTAGAAGACAATAAAATTATGATCAATAACCAGCACTGATTTGTCAAGACTAAATGTTGCCAGACAAACCATTTTTATAGCCTAATTAGTGGATGAAGAAAATGAGGTAAATGTTACATTGAAGGTCAGAGTCTCAGCTGGAGAAAGGAAAAATAACCATATTGACTTCATCGTACTTATTAAAGCAAGATGAAGATCAGCATTTATACTTTGAACAGCATTTCTCTAATAAAGTTTTACCTGAAAAATTAAATCAAATTATTTCTAAACATTTCACATAACATGCAACCTGGGTAAAATGATCACAAAAGTAAGCAATTTGGAATGCTTTTAGGTCTTGCAAAGATTGTTTCTAAAACACATCTTATTTCCCAACTTTGTTAATAATCCAGGAAAGGTCCAAATTTGGTTAATGCAGCCTGGTATGTGCTATGAACATTTGGAAAAAATAATAAAAAAATATACATTGAGTTAGGGAGAAAAGCTGGGGAATAATACAAATATGATATTTTTGAGGAAAAAAAATCAGAATACTGGTATTCAGAATGAAGAAGAAACCTGACAGCAATAATGCCATTTTGCTTGCATGAACAAATATCTAAGCCCAATTTTATTATATGTGTATTTTGACATATGATCTGTATCTTCTATGTATATGTTTCTGTTTTAATTAAATTAATTCAGTGGAAAGGATTTCCATTCTTCTCCTTATATTATTATCTACTGAAAGAATTACTCAGTGTTGACATGACATAGTTAGTGACATGCTTGTTAATACTCATAGCTAAAAATATTTTAGTACCTAGAATAAAAAAGAACAGTCTTTTACAAATTACAAGACAAGAGATAAGATTTTAAGATAAGATTGATGATCTTTGAGGTCTCTTCCAACCATAATGATTATATGATTCTATGATTTAGATGCAGACAATCAAGAAGAAAACAAAAGGCCAGTGACACAATACTGGCCAGCCTGATAAGCAAAGATTTTGGTGGAAGTGATAGGAATCTCTTCATTATTAACTCTGTCTTGAGGATATGCCTCGGTTCTCAGGTCAATGTTGGTCAGAGGTTACTCTGAAGATGAGATTCTCCAACCATTTGCAGCATGAACACTCAGTCACATCTTGGATATTACTTCAGCCCAAGGTCTGGAGCTCTCTAGAGAAAAATCCGACTATAGTCATCATATCATGATGATATGATATAATCATACAGACTAATTCAGATTAGAAGGATCCTACATTCCAACTCCCCCCAAAAGCAGGACAATTTAGAGTTACGTTAGGTTGCTCTAGGTCTTACCAACACTTTGTGCAGACCCACAAAGTAATACAGGTGGAAAAGGCACAGGCTGTGCCACCTCTGATATTCCACAGCTCTCTTGGTTTCTCAGGTAGATACAAGTTTAGATTCCCAGGTGCTCCCATAAAACCAACGCTTTTTTATACGAAGTGATTGCTTGTTTGGAAGCACTGACAGGAACATCACAAGAAGGAACTGTTGTCATTGTGCTGCAGGTGTAGCTAAGCATAATCAAAGAAGGAAGGGCCAGCTTGATCCGCCTGGATGTTTGTGAGAAAATAATCAGAAACATTTGCTACTGGAAACTCATATGTCAAGACTTGCATATAGGTTATATGCAGTATTACTGTTCCCATGTTACAGTTTGTAGTGAGAACGTGAGGCAATTACTATGAAAGTGAAATTTGCTTTTTCTGCAATGTGTGCAACATTTATTTAAAGTGAATTGTTCCAGGGAACATCTTTGCCAAGATACTCTTTCAGGAGATAATTTAAGGAAAATGAGCACCAAAGAATGGAAATTATGGGATTGAATTTTCGCTTAATTCAAATGGAAAATATCTTCATGGTTTCTACCCAGCAGGTAATGCATATGTTTATTGCATTATAGAAATTACAGAGCTAGTTAAATTATTTCACTATTTTTTACATTCTGAAGATCTTTCCATTCCTTGCGATCTGAAATTGATACTTTTTCTGCTTGTTTTACAATGTATTTCCACAGATTTTTGCCAGCATTTTTATGAAGTCAGTTTAGAAAATTCATGTTTACTAATAATCTATTTTTCTCCTGAAAGTAGGGAAAATAATGAAAGCAACAATGTTAAAATACATTAAAAAAATACTGACATATGCAATTGCCAAAGTTTTAATAGGAAGTACTGATACTGCTCAAAACATTCCCCTTATAAAAGTATAGGCCATTTTTCAATAACATGAGTGCACAAGATTTGCTAAGAGCTATCACAAATCATAGAATTACAGAAAAATTCAGGCTGGAGGGCATCTCCGGTGGTCTTGTAGTCCAGCCTTCAGCTGAAAGCAGGGTTGTCTTTGAAGTTAGATCAGGTTGCTCAGTCTTGTCCGGTTGTATTTTGAGTATCTCCAGGGATGGAGATGCCACAGTTTCTGTGGGCAACTTGTATCAGTGCTCAACCACCATCATTGTAATGCTTTTGCCTTATTTCTAATCAAGGCCCACAGCAGGACGCATTATTCTAGATGTATCTTCACAAGTCCTGAGTAGAGAAGAATAATCACTTTACTCAGCCTGCTGCCTATGCTTCTGCTAATACAGCTTGGTATGTGCTTAGCATTCCTTCCCACAAGGTCACAGCGTGA
>NW_009606808.1:0-814 GCF_000690535.1 Cariama cristata | reverse complement strand
GCAGGGCCCTTACCGGCGGAGCTGCTGCCCAGCTGGTCAGCCTCCAGTCTGTACCGACACAGAGGGTTAGCCCTGCCCAGGTGCAGGACTTTGCACTCATCTTTGCTGCATTTCATGAAGTTCCTTCTGACCCATGACTCGAGCTTGTCTGGGTCCCTAGGTGACATCCAGTGTATCAGCCACTCCTCCTACTTTGGTGTCATCAGGAGAATTGCTGAGGGCTCGTTATGGCCCACTGTTGAGGTTATTGATGAGTTTGACATTTGTTAATCCATGCTGGTTGTTTGCAGTTGTCTTTCCTTTCACGTGCAGTGAAATGACTTGCCTGAAGACTTGCACCATAATTTTCTCAAGAACTGAGGGATGACTGACTGTCTTTTAGTTGCCTGGATCCTCTCCTTCACTTGTTTAAAAAAATTTTTTTTTCTCTTACTGCAGACTCAAAAAGGCAGTCCTGCCTGAGGACACCTCTTCTCTGTGGAGACATCTGGTTAGAGGAACCACATGTCATTGCATAAATAACCTGAGGACACCTCTTCTCTGTGGAGACATTTGGTTAGAGGAACCACATGTCACTGCATAAATATTCAAGTCTGTCCTCTCCAACCTAAAAACATTCTGTTTCCTTGGGAGAACAGGGTCTTCATGGGGTACAGCTCTTCAGTGTCCCCAGGCATGTCAATGCTCTCTGTTAATCATGAGTCTTTCCTGAATACCACATCCAGGCTTCTCTGTTTGCATGTAAGCATATACTAGATGTAGGCACAGGCTGAGTTTTGGAGCTGTTTATGAGAGCCTAAACATGTCTGGGACC
>NW_009606807.1:42002-79016 GCF_000690535.1 Cariama cristata | reverse complement strand
ATATATAAATAAATAAATAAATAATATGTGTAATATTGTGTTTATTATATATTACATATATGTAATCACCAGAAATATAACAGGATGTAAAAATTACTCTCTCACTCTTAGAAATCCTTGTACTACAGTAAATATCCACTATTTGTCTATACCCTTTTACTTTTTTTTGTCCTTACACTGACAGTCATAGGTATCTCAGGTAGCCAACTGCTCTCTGCTTACAGCTTTAAATGCTGGTGTACTGTTTGTCCAGAACTGAATAGTATAAAAGCTGCATGTAGATAAGCAACATGAAAGCAGGGTTTCCCTCCTCCAGTCAACCCTCTGTGGAGGTGAAAGGCAAAAAACTTGAATGGAAAGAAAATGCCCACTTTCAACTGACTTGTTCAACGTAAAAGCTGCAAAATTCATAATTGGACTTCCTTTTTCAATAAACTCCATATTACACTGTGGCAAGTAAATGTAACAAATATTTAACTTCCCTCCAACACAAAGTGCCTTCACATAAGTAGTGAATCAGACCAAACATTTATTTAGCTAAATACCTTGCTTCCTACAATAATGTCTAAAGGGTAACCATGGAAGTGTATAAGATTGGGACATACATGTATTAAAGGGCTCCAGAATACTCTCTCACCCTCCAAAAACTTGCATTTTAGGGGTTTCTTGAATCAGAAGACAGCATTGGTCCTCCCCGGATTTCCTTTCCAGGAATGTGTTCGTTTTCCCTTGAACCCACACATATTTCCTATGTTCACAACATTCTACTGCAACGGGAAGAAGAGTCATCTTCTCTTTACTCTGAGAGTGGCTTTTGTTGCCCCCTACTTCTCATGTTGTAGAAAGCACACTAGCATTATCTTCGCAATGTCTCTCATGACTTAGAATTCTGTCAGATCTCTCCCTTTTTCCCCATTATTTTACTCCTTTCCAGACTAAAGTGGTCAATTTATTAAGCTGCTTCTGCATGAAAAGTAATTGCATACTCTTCATTGTCCTCACCCTTCTTTAAACCTTTTCCAGTTCTACTATCTTCCTTCTGATGCAGTGGAATGAGAACTGCACATGTGTGCATGGGCAATTTTTACAGTGACAGAATGTATTTTGCAAGTCACCTTGCTTTTTTCACCATTACAGACTAATTAAAAGCAAAAACC
The DNA here is from genome assembly GCF_000690535.1 of Cariama cristata. Taxonomy (NCBI): domain Eukaryota; kingdom Metazoa; phylum Chordata; class Aves; order Cariamiformes; family Cariamidae; genus Cariama; species Cariama cristata. Next base: position 77,859 of record NW_009606807.1, on the reverse strand, counting down.
TCCAATGACTATTATAGGTATTTTTCCTGATTGTTAATAGTCAGCTCAGACCCGATTACTATAAATGTAAAATTTGGGTTTTGAGGGTTTTTTTTATTTTTTTTTAACCTGGTGCATCACTTCACATTACCTACATTGACCTTTATTTTTCATTTCATTTGACACATAATGTAACAACATCCTCCTCTAAGTCCTCAGGGAGACTGAGGACTATAGCCTACCATGAAAATAGAGTCTCCTCGATATTTTCCCATTCCCAGTCATTTACGAATGCTGACGAGCCTCATTTCGCCTGCAGGACCTCCTCGAAATTGACTATTTAATCATGTCTTGTTGCCTACCTTCTAAACCATTCATTTCAATGTATAAGGACTCTGCTCTCATAGGTCATAACAGCCTAGTGGTTTCAGTACTGAAATGTGGTTTCTGGAATATATCATTATGATTTTGATATAATTTTAGATTAGAAAATTTTATCATGTTTTTATTTGGTTCCATTTAAGTGGATTTCCCATTAGCAGGCTTTAGCATAAACAGGATTTTGCACATCAGTTGTTAAGCAGTAACTACATGACTTTTACTCCAAACAAGCAAGGTAACAAGGCAGCTTATACCCTGCTCTGCTGCTCTGTCTTCAAGGCTAAAGGCTTGTATTGAAAGATAGCCTCAACAGACTGCAAATGTAGAATTCAAGTACGCCAAGGAGAACTATAACTAGAGAGTGTTCACTCAACCAAAATTTCTTGTAGCTTTAATTTATACAGTTATGTTACTTACAGAACTTATGTAATTAAACACTTTAGCAAGAGAGAGGTACTACTGTATGTAGTTACAGTTTATATAGCAACATTAAATATTTATAGCTATGTAGTTACAGTTTACCTGTCATCAGAATAAGTTCAGTTCATAGAGACATCACACCAAGGACAAGTGACATTTTACTTCTAAGTCCCCTAAAACAAGAAGAAAAAACATGCTTTAGCAGTAGATTGCTTTTGTCACTAACTAGAACAAATAATAAATGTCCTGTTATAGTCAGAGAGACTGAGGAATAATTTTTACTGAAGATAACTGGTTTTACAGCTGATTCATAAAACTGCAGATTGCACAAAGTCTCTGAATTATGCTTTGTCAGTAAGTGGAAACTAACGGTGTCTCCTCAGAGAAAGACACTTGCATTCTTTCACGGCCTCAGCTGTAGTTCATATACTGTGGCAGAAAGAAAGGGGAAGCAAAGGGTGAGGGAAGGGGAAGAGAGAACAACAGGAGAGGAAGATGCAAGAGGAATTATGGAATCCCTCTGCTTTCTCTGCTCTTACATTTTGTGAGAAAAACAGATTACATAAAGATTATGAACTTCAATTCTATGCTATAATTTTATACATATTTTTGTGAGGAAGTTAAATCATTAACTAAATTCATAAAAAATAGTGATATCAAAATTTCCCAGTGTTGCCAATAATTTCCAGGGAAGTTCTTCTCTCAGCTGACGTAAATAATCATAGTTCTACTGAATTCCATGTGTCTTCACTTTAAATCTTTCCAGACAATTTTAAATTAATGATTGAAACACCTAAGTTTTGTGTGGTTGATCTCAACTGTGGAACTCAGAACCATGTGCTAAGATTAAATGTACTGCAACACACAGGGAACAAGGTGCTCCAGAGCAATGATCATGCCATGCGGAGGGAAGTTTAACTGGCTCAGTCTAACCAGCAAAGACTACTCAAAAAGTGACAATGACGCTACAGCATATCTGAAATCTTACAGCTCACTGGGAATTGGGTATTTTACTCAAGACTGTAAGGAACCATGTAGGATTCACAGCCTGGAACCACTCTCTGAAGAGTAGGCACCTGCGAATTCATTTTCAAAATTCTCTATATCCCCCATTCATTGGCAATGTGGCAGTGAAGGCAACTGCTTGTACCACAGCATACTGCACTCGTTTCCTACACTGCCTCAGTTTTTATTGCAGCTATCCAGAAAGCAGGAGGCACAAGGTGAATTTCTTCTTTCTGTAAAATTACAATAACCTGCATCTCTCATCTTAAGAGAGTGTTCTAACTGCCAACCTGTTACATTTGGAGTGGGTACAAGCGCAGGGCAGGGCAAAGCAAAGCCCCCTCCATTGTTTCTAAGGACCTCTAACCTACAGACCCGCATTAGCCGTATTCTGAGAACATTCGTTGGACGCAATTCCTTTGGGATTGCGAAAGGTGATCGCCACATTTCTAGAATCTGATCTGTTTACCTACTGAGAAGCTCAGGGAAGGCAACCACTTCACTTCAGAGCCTCATAGTTCTATGTACCAAACAGCTAAGCCTTTCCAAGACTGTTGCATCTCTAGGGACTTAATTAGCTTTAAAAAAAGAGAGTAAGATGATAGCTGATGGTAGTGCAGTAGATATGTAGAGGTTTTTCCACATCACTGTTTTAAAACTAGGTGACCAAACTTAGCCCTCTGATTTTTCTGAACTTTGAATCTGGCTCTTTATGTAAAGTCTTTTGAACATGAAAGACCACACACAAATGTCACCTGTTATCTGGGCTGGATGGGAGGTGATATTTTTGGCAGCATTAAATTTTTATAGAACTTCTTTACGTTCAAGATTCCATAGTATTTATTTTGTAGTTATGCGTCTGTGTCCTCTGGGAGTTTTGGTCTGAGAACTTTCTGCCGTGGTTTTGTTCGGTATTTGAACTAATACTCAGTTTCTTTTTTCTGTCATGCAGTCATGTCCCCCATGACTGAAGTCTGGGTTTCTTTACCCCTCTTTGGAGAACTTATTATCTGACATTAATTCCTGAGCCTACAGATTAAGCATCAAACAATCAGATGAGCAATAAAGGTGAAACATGACCCTATCTGAGAATAAATGTTACATTGATGGATCAGCTAGCAATATTTCTGGAGCTATATGGAATTTGTTCTCATCTCCTACTAGCTGTCAGTGAATCTTATTTTTCTTTTCAAGGGAATGACTATAGGGAATTATTTGTTAATGCTAGATGGCTAAAATATAGCAGTCTGTCAAAAGTTGAACCTAGTGATCTGCTAAACTGCAGTTTAATTTTGTACAAAGAAAGTTACTGTTCCTCAGGATATTAACTCCTCAGAAATGCCACTCCATACTTTGTTTTTTCTTGCCTCTAAGGATGAGTGCAGACTCTAAACAGAGGCAATCATCCTTTGTTTTTCTAAGTGGAAGACACCACAGAATTCCCTTCATTAAACAGCATATGCAAATAAGAATGGTAACTTCAGAGTATCCAGAAAAATGAACAAAAATCCACAGTTGCTGTGTCTGGAGGGCTGCAGACCACAGAACCACCTCACCCACAATAAAAAGATTAAAAAGATAGAGACTCCAGCAACCTGATACACAACCAGATATTTACATTTCAGTCTAATAATTTTTGAAGAGCCACAGGTATACTCGAGAGAACAGAATTTTCCTTTACCAGAAATAGCATCCAAAGAAAACCAGAGAATGCTGTAGATCAGGTTTACTATCCGTAACATCCTTAATTGCTTTGACTGCATCTGAAATTACTCCATGTTTTACATTGCTTACTGTTCTTACTTTTAAGAATTTCACGGCATAGTTGAATACTCTGAAATGTGACTGCAACTGCAATAAAAATAAAAGCAATACCTTCAAAACATTGTCTTAAATATCTATGTAACAGATGCTGATGCTTTGCCTTAAGGTTAAAATGGAGGCATGGAAGTTACCAAGTCACCATAACAGAGATTAGAATGTTATGTTTGTGTTTAGATTATCTGCTATATATGCATTCAGGGGACTGTCCTGGGATCAATTTGATGAAGTCTGACATTTGTGTACTATCACCTTATTGATACCTGGTCCTCACAGGGTTTGTCGTCAATTCCGTAACTACCTCCCCCATTCAACTAAAGGAAGGGAAATAAGAAAATAGAAAAGGTCAGACTTCTGAAGTAATCTTCACCATGCACTTAACATTTACATCACAAAAATTAATGGAATAACTGTAACCACAGGCACACAACATAAAGGACAGAAGCTCTTTTTCCTTTGTGGTGCAAGTACCTTCTCACACAGAATGTGTCACTGATTCTTTTCCAACTGCGTGAGATTTATTTCCCATTCTTGTCCAAGATGCCAGCAACCCAGCCTCTAGCTAAAGTTTGCTAAGACAACTATTTTTGACTTCTCTTGATGAAACTGTTGCATCACATTCTAAACACTTGCTCTTTCCACTGTGATAAAAATTCAGGCAGAGAAACAGCAGTGTGCTGGAGTAAATTTGGGGTGCTGGAGATGCATACAGGTTTACAGTATCACGTCTGCTAAACCACTAGGAAACAAAATACTGCCAAATTTTCATCCAGCCTTTACTGGGACAGAGTGTTACTCCACATATAATTAAATGCAAAGCTGTTCTGACTCCCAGTTATTCAGAGAACAAAATCTTCTTAAACTACTGGGCTCAAATAGATGGACTGTTACCAGCATTTCTTTTCTTATGCCAGTTCAAACCACTGTTGTCAGTGGGAGTATGAAACATTTGTAAGTACCGGTTATTGTAGCTTAATGGAGTTTGCCTTCTAGCGAACTGGAAGCTCACCTGCCTGCCATGAAGTCCAAAGACAGTCATGCTATCTATTTCACACAGGTAAAACTGGACCCTGAAGTCTGAAAACTGCAGTATTGGTGTGTGGTTCTGACCACATACCAAATATCCTCAGCTTCCAAAATCCACTTTGCAACAGGAGGCCTTTGAACAGGCACTCAGTTCTGTATGCAACTGTGATATTTTAATGTGAGCAGATAAAACATCTGGATCCTTTTGTTTTGTTCCTGCATCCACAGACCAAAAAGTGCAGCAGAGCATTGTATGCCTTTAACAGAGCCAGGTGGGGATAACTTGTGGCTATTTTAATTACACCCACTTAATATGGGATTTTTTATATGTATCAATTTATGTCAGCACGTTGTGAAGTAATTCAGGGACAGCCTGAAAATGTGGTATGTGATCACTTACATCCAAAAAACATAGTCATCTTACTGTATGAAAGGACTGAAAAGAAAAGGAAAAAGCCAGACCTATAAAGGAAGTTGAACTATAATGAATAAGCAATGCTGCTTCATGGAGATCCTGCAACAAAGTAGTGGCAAGATCCAGTGCTCTCAACATAGATGATGGAGACTGACAGACCTCTATGACTTTGACAGAAATTAGAAAATAATGGAGAAATCGAAGCAAAATTTCCTACATAATGGCAAGAGATTACCAGTAGTAGCTAATAGAAAGACATCAAACACACGATAGGGTACTAAATGCAATCAATTCATGTAGTATCTTTAAGTCAACACCTACAGTTGTCTAGGTCAGCCAAACTCAGGCCAAGGCAACAGAAGTTACATCCTAGGGTCAAGATAAAATCTAAGAAATGACAGCTTGCTTGCTTTTTTGTTAGCTGGGCGTTAATGTGAAGGTACTAATTTAGTTTTCAAACATCCTTATTGAAATACACTCTATGCTAAATTGAGAAGTGTCCTTGAAAACCTCAGAAGTGAGGAGACGAGCAGGAGTAAACACTGCCTCCCTTTTGATATCTAGGTTCATGGAAGCTTTTCTGACACGATGACAGCTAAGTAAAAAGATGCAACCACTTACAAGGTGTTAGCTGTTGTGAAGGAAAACTATGGAGAGCGACATCTCACTTTAGAAAGCTTCCTATTCCACTAATTTACTCAGAGATGGCAACTTGGAAGAATATGGTCTTCTGAAAGTGCCTGCTCTAGAGCACAGCCTGAGAAATACATGCAGAGCTCTAATTTCTAATAGAAACACATTTTAATCTAAAGTTGTTTGAAAAGTTAGACAAATGCTTCAATTTAGCACATCTCTATCTCAGTACAAAAGAACTCTAAATGATAGAAAACTCTCAGAAGATACTACAGGAGCCTCTTCTTCTCAGAGAAATGGGAGAAAGTCACACCTGACAACTCTCCCAAAGAAAAGTGTTGCTCTCTTTGCAGCAGGTGAAGGAAAACTCTAGTTTAGGTAAGGAATCTGTCACCTATCTGACACAAGCTCCAGCATGCTAAAAGAAGGCACGAGACAAGTTGTCTATGAAATTGTTTGTAATGTCAGCCAAATCCATTCTTTCATTGCATGAGATACAACAGAAGTGGGCAAGGTCCAGTTTTGCAACGCGATGCAGTTTGACTGTGATGGTGCCATACTGAACACTTCACTTTAGTGTCAGCTTTGTAAAACTTAAAATCTGAATTATCTGTCTTTGCTGTTTTTTTTCTATAATAGTTTCCAGTGTGGCCTACTGGCTTTAACAATCAATATAACCTGCCACTTTCTAGGGGCACTAATTATCACTTCCTTCTGCAGTTTTACAATGCGAAACAAAAGCTACTTTTTTTTCCTCAGATTTAAGAAGTCCACAACAAGAATAAGTTTTAATATAATGCATTAGTTTCTTCTCATTTGATTCTACTGAGGACAACATGATCCCAGGAATGTGTTTGGTCCAAAAGTTTCAATGTCACTGAAATCCTGATCTTTAGAAAACACTGAAAGATGAACTTTGACTGTATAGACCTTTAAATAAAAATAGCACATTTACTAATGTATTCTTCCCAAGTGCCTGCTTCTTCCTAGTATGTTTCCCATCCTAATACTGTATGTTTTTGCAGCTGGCAATTGACACTGCCAATGAGCCTTTATGTTCAATGTTATTTAATATATTCCCATCAGAAAACTATTTTTACTATACAATTTTGGTATCTTCTTGGTGTCTTGCATATAATGTTCATATTTTAATTTGCATTTTTTCCCATAGGATAAGTCAATAAAGATTCAAACAACAATATTGAAAGAATTTAGGCTTGTTTGCTGAGAGAAAGAATTTTATGGAATGGAAAACTGCTTTGTTTTACCAAAAAAAAAGGAAAAAATGCAACTTTATGTTTAAGACAGCTATACTGGAGAAAAATGATACAGCACCATCATAATGGGACATTTGCATTTAATTTTACAGATACGGAAAAATAACATGCTCAGTTATCATTATAAATGGTAGGATTAAAAGTTCTCAAAATATTGTCCCATTCTATAGAACAATCTCTTAAACAGCTACAACTGGCCCTTGAAGAGGCAGTCTGTATGGATCTGTGTGCTCGTGCCATTCTTCCAGGAAACTGGCGTTTCCTGACCTAGCATTACGTGCTATGGCTAAACCCATGCCACCCAATTTTTCCTTAATGTATCAGCAGCATGCTTGCAAGGAATCACACACCACATAGTCCTGTGTTCTGCTGTCACAGTCACAGGGTGATGCATTGGGAACCTTCAGGCTTGCATCTGGAGGAAACACCAGCCTGTTCTAGGACTCAAGATCATTCTTTGTGCCAAGGGCATTCGAGTTCAGTGATCTTGCAATCCTTTCTAGATTTTCATACATACAAAACTCAAAACACCTAGCAAGATGGAACCAGTTTCACCTGAGAGTACAGCAGAGGCATAGACTACAAATGGTTCTTTCATTTACACTTCAGATATACTTTCCTCACAAAACTGTAATTGGCATTTTGACCATATTGCTCGCAAAGCTCACAATAGCATGGGCTGATTTACAGGGTTTGAAGAGTAGGTATCATTTACATATGTTTGCTCAGGACATGTCTGTCATTGCTGCATTAAAGCAAGATGTAAATTTTCTTTCTGCTGTAGTCTACTAAATAAGCATACTCTGTTCCCCTCCTTCAGACTGAGAAAATTTTTATTCACACACAACCAGTATAAAAATACTGTGACCTCTTTAACAATCTTCAAGCCAATCCTTTCTGCTGAATTGGAAAAATAATCTTATGTGGCTACAGAAATAATGTTTGTGTTTTATCAGTGTTGTTCCCGCCAAAGGCTGGATTATCTGTTTCACATCCATTTAAACACAGGAAGGTTATAACAGGGCAGACAGCAATCTGGACTTTATTGGCTGGGAAAACTGACCTCATAAATCTGATTTGATACATCTGTCCTTTCGGCTGTCTGCATATATGCCCATGCATCCAGTTGGCCATGTGCCTGCTCAGTGGTAGATCAGCTTCTGTGGCTACTGCACAGAGGATTTTCCATCTCCTCCTCTCTGCTACAAAAATAAATACATTGAAAGAAGTGCAGAAAAGAAGACATGTTTATGGTTGCTTGCAGGTGCTTGAGAGACAACATACTGTTACGATGAACAGTCAGGAAGCCATTCAAACTACCTAGAGCAATGTTGATTATGTCTATCCATCTGTTTCTCTAAGCAGACAGCGATATTACTTTCATTGGCACACTTTCTGAGTACACAGGAGAGTCTATGAATGGAGTACATCACCACACAATGTTGCAGGGCCATCTCACATCCCAAATACCTTACAGCTCCCACTTCAACAGCAAAAGACTGGTATCTACCACTTGAACTCAGTTAAAAATACCAGACTTTCAAAGAGAGCAAGTTTCAAGTAGGGAATGAAGGATCAGAACTAGCACTGTGTAACTAAAAATAGGTATTAAGATGTAACAATTATTCCAGGTACATTAATTTTCTGAATTGCATTTACTAGACCGAAATGTTTCAGTTTGTTTATCACTAAAGACACATGAAGTCTGTTGCTCTGCAGCACAGTGCAGATACATAATAGCAAGTTTTCTGAAGGGAGTCACCAGCAATCCGTCTTTCCTCCAGTGTTCTGGGCATTACAGGATTTAGGACTATCCATACCAGCTTACATCATTTGTTTTCCATCAGTAAACCAACTTAATATAATTAGTGAATAAAAGAGAATGAAAAAAAAGAGCATATTTCGCTCATTGCCTTTTCAAAAAGACAACTGTTAGTCTATTTAAATAAAAGTCCCTATACCAATAGGCAGTTTTTAAAACAGCTCATACTAGCTCAAGAACATGTTTTCTTCTTTCGATTAACTTCCACTAGTCTCTAGGAGCCTTGATGTGAAACTTCAGAAGTGCTGCTATTATACTTTACCTGGAAAAGTGACACAATATGATAGAAGTAGGAACAAATTTAAATTATTGTCATTTTAGAACATTTTCCTCCTGCCTTAGATTTTCAATAGACACATAGGCAATTTCATGATTGATAAACATTTCTGTTCCAAATGTCTGACTTAGTTGCTAGATCCATATAACAGCAGTAAAATATACACCTAAGAAGCCTGGCATCTGTACTGATCTATGCTTATTTCAGGCACTGCTGTTTGACTTCATAGTGGAAGAGTAGAGGAATAAAAAGCAGATTAGCCCCCATACTAGGGATAGATTTGGCAGTTCAGCTGCTTAGAAGGAAAGCAAAGAAGAATAGGTTTATGCTATTGATCCAATTTTCTGCTATGTGCTAAGAGGAAGCAGCGGTTTGATCTGATTTTACAATGACTCCACTTCCCAACAGCTCTTCTAGTAGTGCAGGATAAGATAAGAAGATCATGGGAACAGCAGCTGACAGAATAATCCACCCATTGATTTCTTCTCCGTGCTTACTCCCTGTGTTTTAATTGAATTTTGTGGTTCAGCATTAGTTTCAGCCTGTGCTTTCCGAGTCAACTAGAGTACAAAGTAAAGCAATGGGAAAAATCAAATTCTTGAATTTTGTCCAAATGGAACTGGACAAAAATAGACTCAAAGATTCTCATTGCAAATTTGACTCTGTAATGAAGGTTGTGTTGTGGTTTTTTTTCCTCTGTTTTGGGTTTTTCTCCTTTTCACTCAGCTCTTCCTTGCAATAAGGGCAATGTGAAAAGGAGAATGCTGGGAAAGAGAAATCTTCTTGTTCCCAGCAAGCAGGTTAATAAATTAAGGGAGCTGGAGGATTTGAAGAACTTGCTTTTGACACAGAAGTCACAGAAGAAACATAGCAAAGTGGGACAAGTTGCTGTCGGTCACCTCTTACATAAATACTTTCTTTGCTAGTCACGGTAGAACTTGCTTTGCAGTCTCTCATCAATGCACTATGTGTCTCGGCACCAACAGAAAATACATGATGAAAAACAAAGGCAAGCACAAAACTTTTCACACTGACCACAAGGTTGTACAATGACTTAGGGCCCACCAAAGAGCTGCATGCATAAAATCAAGATTAGAGCTGAAGAATGAAGGAGGCATTCTTTGAATATCCTGTAAATTAACCTGGACCTCCAGAACTCCTTAGTAGCTGTTCTTTATAGGAAAACATTAAGCATACATGTTACGTGAGATTTCTAAGTCTTAGCTCTGCTCTTAATATAGTAACACTTACAATTCCTAGGTTAATTTCCAAGCAGAATTACTTTACCCATCTGACAGCTTGCATTTGGAATAATACAGATTTTGGAAAGGCTTATGGAATGACAAATGCAACATAAAATTGTATTTGCATGAACTGAGCAGAATAGTAAGAAGAGGAAAACCCAAAATACCACCTCTCCCTTCTTGCATAAGGAAGAATATTTTTAAGACATAATGTGGTTCAGGATTTCAAAAGAATCACAGCATAGCAAGGACAATAGTGCCAAGACACAGAGCAGAATGGCAGGAACTCATGCAGCACCAAGCCTTTAACACTACAGGTCTTGGGTGTTCATGCAGAAGCCTGGCACGATGCTACCCACAAGGCAGCTACATGTCCATGTCTAGTCACTGACTACACTGCATGGTCTTTCAGATTACAAGATCGAAGACAAAATGAGGCAAGAGCCTTCAGTAATACTGATTATGTGCACATTTTTCTAAAGAGTAATCATAGAACAGCCAATCAAAACTCCTTTTTATGGCAATGACTGCTCTAGTCTTATCTTCTTCGTGTTTGGAAAGAGGATATGACATGTGCAGTGCATTAAGGAAAGGAGGAGTAAGATTGATATCCAGGTTAGAACCAGTAACTGTCTCTCGTTTGGGGATCATCTGGTCTAAGTGGGGTTCTTCATGCCATCCAAAGAGGGCCAACATGAGTTTCATAACCTGAGCTCAAGATGAGCTAGCCATAACATGTGCCTTCTCCCATTGCCTTCAGAACAGCATTCTCATTGAAACAGTCTGTACTTCACCAGACCTGAGGCAATGCCGGTAAGGTAATTAACTCATTGATTCCAGGCATAAAATACTGTGCAAATCTCGCAGTGGTAATATATTCACTTCATCCATAGTCTCCAATTCCTCAATAGCACACAGAGTAAGTTTTTGTTTGCTGAGCACTACATGACTGCATTATATAAAGCTGCTGCTAGCAATATCAAAACATATTAAAAGTTTAACTAAGACAATGTGTTTCAGAAGAATTTGCTTTCTTTGGAGCTGGAATGTCCCCATAAAAAGGCATGATCTGTACTAGACTGAGCTGTCCAATGATCTGCAAATGCTGCACATTGTGTCCTGGAGTAAACCCTGCTTTCTTCAAACCCAAATTGGTTTGGATTCCTCCTGTGCATGCAGAGAGCATTTTCGACTAATGCTACAGCTGCATGTCTTAAACCTGCATTTTGATTTGTATGGTTGATTTTCACAGATGTACTTTCACTTTATAGTATTGCAAGTTACTGACAATGCCACGGAGACTCTTCATGGTAGCCTTGGGAGGGGGTGTGTGTGAAAGTATCCCTGAAAAGCATAGCTGTTCCCATTGTCAAGGCTTGATCCACTACCCTGATTTGGCCAAAAAAAAAAGTTTTCTTCCCCAAGATTCTCCCTCTTCCTGCTACCCTGCTGAAAATACTATTTATGTAGATCTGTGCCGCATACAAAAACATAATTCAGCACATGCACATTTTTAGTATCTCCCTGTGCCAACACAGACTCCTGGGCATTAGCAGCCTTCTGCTTCTCCTGAGCGCCTCTCTCCCCATCTCACCTGGCCTCTCACCACTACTTCACCTCATCCCTGCAGCATCCCATGTCTCTACTACAGCTGTTTCACTATTTCTCCTTAAAGCTTTATATTCCCCAGTCTCCCTCACCTCCCCATTAATACTTGTGGTCTCACACTAGCGCACAAGGCAAGAAAGTCCAGGATACATAAAAGTGAGTCAACTGAGAGCTTCACTTCACTGCTGATAAAGGCTGAGGGATTTTAATTTTGCAGACTCTGAGAAGATTTACCCAGCAACACAGAAGTGAAAATCATGAGACACCATCTGTATTATTGAAAGAAAAACCTGGTGCATGAGTGTTACAGTCCTATCAGGGGTTGACTCCATACCTAGTTTTCCTCCTAGCGAAACTGAAAAGCTGTTGTCAACTTAGAGTACTTCTCACACACAGAACCATGCCTTTACTGCAAAACAACTTAACATACATAAGCACTCCCACACTGGCTCAGTCCAAAGGTAGTTCTGGTCTGGAGTTCTGTCTCCAACAGTATCCAGAAGATGTGTAGAAAACAAGTGCAAGAAACAGGGCAAGTCTGTGTAATTCACTCTTTGATATACCCTCCCAGTTTACTGCCTTATTTAGTAGTAAAGACAAGTTGTAACATTGGCAGGGAGTCCCAGCTTTTTACACTTTCATCAGTTCTGTTGTTGTTCCACAATACAGAACTCAGGTCCTGGGAGACAAGTATGACATGAAATACTTCTAGAGCATTGCTTTAAATGCAATCATTTGCACCTCTTTTCAGCCTTCCTCTAAAGCCTCTTTAAGATCTGTCACTAAAGACAAGAAGATACTGGACACAGAAATGAACAGCAAGTCCATCCTTTGAGTCTTCTGGTGTCAGGGCAGAACCCCTCCAACTGAGTACATTCTTTAAGCTATTTTAAAATGTGCCACCCTCAATAGTCAAATGCATCTCACTCTGACTTTGATGACTATGTTCCTAATTTCATAGCAGGACTTACTACTACATCCTTTGTACCTCCCCGGGATAGTACTGAAGGGACTACAGCTGAGCGCAGAAGCTAGGGTCAGTCATAGCTAGACACCGAAATTTTTCCTTTGTCTGCGTACACATACACTCAGTGATAGAATACTTATAAATGCAGGGGATAACCCTCATGCATTAAGACAAAATTCATATTTTGATATCTGGTAAGAGAAGGGCAGTTTAAAAAATTATTAGTGATGACTGCCTTAAAAAAAATGGGCTCCCTCCAAAAGAGACAGAACTAGCTTCTTTTAGCAATGTGGAGTGGAGTTCTGTAGGGTGGATTGGTGTCCAGTCTGAGTCATAATTCACATGCCTGCAGGAAAACTGCAGTCAAGGTCTGCTCTTACTGCTGTGAAATTAGAAAGGTTTTGTCAATATCAGCAGAATTTGAACCAACAGAAAAACTAGGAATCAGCCTGACAAAGTGATAGCATTGCTCTTTTCAGTGAATAAAAGCCACTGCACAAAAGAGACATTTTACACTTCATTGTTGTGAATCTGGTCTCTAGGTTTGGATGGTTTCTTTCCATCAGGTTATGCAAGCCTATGTGTCCCCAGAAAGTGGCGATCTCTCACACTATCCTTTTTAACTAAAATAACATTTTGAAAATAAAATTGCCATGTGACAAGAATAAATGACAGAACAGCAGCTGTAGTGATTAGCTTCTAAGGACTTGCATAATGCAACACTAATGAGCTGAAACACACTCTTGCAGAGTATCAAAATGATTTCTTCACATGGGCAAGGGGGTTCCTTGGTTTTTTTATGAACATTTAGTGCAACAGACGGTTTGACTATTGTGGACATTAAAATGGTTTTATCAGATGCCAACACTGCTTGCAAATGTCAGACATCTCAGAAAACATGTATGCCTCAGAAATCACCTACACAAACCTTAGGGCACCTGTCTGCATCCACATGCTGAGTCTATGCACAGTTCTAGTCTCAGGAAGGGCATAGTGGAGTTAGAAAAGGTTCACAGAAGGACATGTAAAGAGATTAAGACAATGAAACAGCTGCCTTATGAGGAGAGACTAGAAAGACTGTGGCTCCTCGGACTGAGGAGGAAGAAAGTGGGGCAGGACATGATGAAGGTTTATAAAACGATGAAGTTGGTGGATAAGGTGAATATGGAACTGCTCCTCAAGAAACCTGACATTACTGAAATTTGTGGATGCTCACTGAAATTTACGTGAGACCAGTTCAGAACATGTACAAGAGAGTACTTTAAAGAGATGGTAGAGAACTTCTGGGTATAGTTGCCGCAAAAGGTTGTGGAAGCAAATTGTGCCTGTATGCTGAAAAAAAGAACCAGAAAAGTTCACAGACAACAGGTTCACCCAGACATAAATGAAATTAGGGTAGGGGTGTGCTTTCACCATCCCTACTTCAAAGACTTTGAATAAATCTTTTCTCCTGCTGCCACTTCTGGGGACAAAGTATATGTTTTATTAATCTAGTTCTGCTGTAGTCATTAAATATGCTTTTCTGTTTCTAAAGCTTTAATTAAAAAAAAAAAACAACCAACAAAAAACCCCCAGACTAAAATCAGTACATTTGCCACAGAATACAGACTAACAAGCTAAGACTTTCAGACATTCATATATAAAAAGTGCATAACAGCACTGTTTTTAATTACTGCCATGCAACAATGCTAGGAACAGAGAACCATGTTTTACAGCAACTCCTAAGTGTGTTCCTTAGAAACACAGAGAAACACTGGTAAGGGAGAATCCTGCAGGTAGGATTCTTTCTCAAAGACTGAATTCAACTTAAGCAAATTGAATCTTGAATGACTCAGAGGCAATCTGTGGTTCTCCCCAAAGTATGGCCTCTAGTACGGTAGTTGCTTTATGGTAAAGCACAGCTATCTTGAAAACTTTTATAGGGCATAAGCATTTCAAGAAATTCACTGATATTGTAAAGCCTGTCCTGGTACCAAAGCTTGGACAAATCCTAGATGAACTTTAAAGCAGCCATGTAATACCTGTTACCACAGAGTAATCGCTAACTTTACCAAATTACTTTTTTTACCTCAACTCAATAGCTTGGCAAAATTTTGCTAGTTAGCACTTCAGTCTCCTCTGTTGCAGCACAAATATTCTCTTAAAAACTTTCAGCAAAATTGGTGCCCCTAAGAAAGAAGTTTTAGGCAGCATGTTTATAGAAAAAGAGGTGGGCCAAGCAAGTTGGACCTCTTATGACTGTGTTCAGACCAAAGAGCAGGAAAAGATCTTTAATGAAAAGCCTAATAATGTAGACACTTAAAAAAACCTATATACCAGCAACTTAAATGCCAAACTGTTTGTCCCACCTCCTCCACAAGATTTAAGCAATGAGGCAACCTTCCCTGATAGCACCAAGTTCTCCTCTTGTGGTCTACTTTATGACAGAAGGTCAAGGGGCACTCTGGAATGTTTAAAGGCACACAGAAAAAAGAAGATACTTCTGTGGGAGAATCTTTGGCAGAGTGCTCATAGTTCCTGTGGTGTTCCAAAGTCGCTTGCTATTCAGGGCCACCGAAGCCTCCCTTATGAACAAGTACAACATGCTGCCTTGTGAGGGATTGCCTGTCGTTCAGACTCTGATACATACCATATTCAATGCGCCTGTGCCTCTAGTGAGAACTGCTGCTGTATACAAAGATTCAGTACAGCAAGTCTGAAAGAACGAAAAATTCTGATATGATCATATGTCATTTGCCCATTAACATGGCAAAAAGGATCAGATTATAATAATCATTCTCTGTGCATATAAAATCTCCTAAGCGGCTGCCAACTCCCAAAGGTCATGAGCAAAGTATGGCCGTACTGGCAAATTATTCTCATTATCTCAGCGCACATTATGCACATGTGATGAAGCCAGACTTTGACAAGGAGACATAGTTTCTATTAGAGCATGGTAGAAGAGCAGCAGAGAGCAAGAAGAGAAAACATGAGGCCCATTGCATAGATCAGAACCGAGAGAAGGCATTCCACGCCAGAGTCAATACTCCTCTCTAGTCCCAAATCCTTTGCAGCAAGCAGAGGAGCAACACTGGAAGCCATGGTTTCTCAGGGAATCTGCAAATGATAGCCTCACTATCCAGCAACATGTGGCACGTCCAGACCTCCTGAAGAATGGCCTCATTTCATGCTGACATTGGGTGGGTGAATCTTTAAACTGCTATGAGCTTCACTGCAGTGCTAATACCCCCCCAAAAAGGGTACTGCTGTCAGACTCTGTGGATCTTAGAAAGACTAAGGCTAGCACAGCGTTAGTAGCACAAAACCAGTCAAAAAAAGCCCAGCCCCAAAACAGGGGAAGCATCCATTTTACTAGCTCTTGAAATGCTCGGGTCATGAAGACCAATATGAAAGGTACACCAGACCATGTGTGCTCCTTATAAAACTGCATCAAAGGAGCATTTGTCCATGGAGAGAGACCTCGTACAGAAGTCCACAACTAGTGAACTCTGACTGACAAACTCTTTACGGTTTCCAAGGAGAATTCAGACTTCAATCCAGGTCTGGTTTAGCCAAGTGCACAAAGCTACATCCTGGGGAAAAAACTTTGCAGCTACTAAGTTGAATATCTTAAAACTTTTTATCCTCTTACAGAACAGCATAGAATAAACACTTGAGTGCTGATTTTCAAAATCCATGGTTGCTTTAATATTTTAAATAGCATATATGCTCTCATTCGACCCTCACTGCCAACCAATACCTGAGTGTTAATAAAAAAGGTATTCTAATAGAAGTACAGGCCTTGTGTATTCCAGAAATATTTGTAGTTACTATCTTCCCAAACAACTATCAGGCAAAATCTCTGCTGAGTCTGAAGAGTAATGTAAAGGTTTTCTCATAGCTCTGCTCTGTCTATTTGTCACTGCCATTAGAATTATATTCTCTGTCTTAAACAGCATTTAAACAATCGACAGACATTTTGGTTTTAGTAAGCTCAGGCTTTTGAGATGTTTTCATTTATAGTAAAATGGTTTCTTTCTACTGTGCACTACATAACTAAGCAAAAGAGAAAGAAAAGATCAGTGCATGTCATTTCCATAATTCAACATAAATGAAAGTTTCTAATCATTGCTTGGTTTGAATTGCAGTGTATTGGAAATGCATCACGTACAGATCAATTATCCAACGCACCCAAGCTACATTCTGCATGTGTTATCGATTCAACTGTGAAGCCGTGTGGCAGAAACAGTTAAGAAAATATTTACAGGAGACTGAGTCCTACAGTAAATCAGTAATGAACTTGTTTGTCTGACCTATTTATTCATGACCCATAAGTGAGCCTCTGCTTTTTTCTAGTAACTTCTGCAATACATATTCTACTATAAAGCAATGCTACACAAACTAACAAAGACAAAATAGACCACTTAATTCCTGTATCAACTTTTTCATTTTTTGTAACTAAAACAAGAAGACAATTTGCATTGTGATCATTCCTTCCAGTCTCTTGATTAACTTCTACTTAGCCAAACATGGGTAAGCTTTCTCCAGCTGAGTATTAAGGGAAAAGTTTAGTATCTCTTTACATTCAATTTAGCCTTAGGAAGAGAACTCTCAGACAAGTTTACACAAGATAGCTATGTGCTATTTTCTAGAAATTTTTAAAACTGGAAATGATAAATATTCTTTTACGTAAAACAGACATTGTCTTACACTTTGAATGCTGCATTTGAGATGCTTAGGACTTCTGCATTCACATCAAAGCACCTCCAGGACAGCTAGGGGAAGCGGGTTATTTTTGATTTGATAGAGACTTAGTATTACAAGGAAGTATTGAATGTAACTGTTCACACACACACATGTAAATAAGTGTCTCTGAAGAAAATAAAACTTGTTAACCTCATCCCATTCCCCTATACTTTTACGAGATCTCTGAAAACTGTTTGATGCTGTGTGAACACTTTTCTCAGTGACCTGGCACCTCTCTAAAGTGCCAAGATTTTAGGAACAGCAGTTGTACTCGCCTGTGTTACTTTCAAATGCACCAAGATTTCAGAAATAAATGAGGACTTTCATCATTTGGGGCAGTTTTTTCCTTTGAAGAGTGTTGCTTCTAAACAGAAAAGCCTCAAGCCCTGTTACAATCCTAAACATACCACATATGCATAAGGCACTTTTTTCATACATTGTGCCTCCTCCACCCTCCAGCTTTCTTGGACAGAAGTGCTGATGTGGACAGAAGAGGTTGCGATGATCCACAGTTGCTGTTGTGGGGCTTAGGGCAACACTGAACTCAGCCTAGCAGTCAGAACAGACAGCCCTACAGTCAGGACAGCACAAAACATTTTACCTGTAGTCACCAGTCTCAACAGTGCTGCTCTTCATTTTGGTCTGAGCACTTTTGTTTTCCTGAAATGGAATGTGTTAGTGCACTACATGGCAGTACTCAGGCACACATTGGATTGATTTACTCTTAGGGGGAACTGGAGATATTCTTTAAGGAAGTTCATACAAGAGATCACAGGAGATTTGAAATTACTGTAGTAGAGGCAGAGAAATAACTGGATGCAAACCTGTAGAGAACCAGGATTCATTAGCTCTGTGCTCACAGAAATTCTCTTTATGCAGCCGCTTCTCTGATTCCAGAGCACGTATTTTCCTTACTCAGCCTAACATTACCAGTTCCTCACCTTGTATGCAGTGACCTGCCAAAGCAAGAAAATCCTCAGGTCATGGAGAATAAAATGTAAGCAAGTATGCACGTAGCAAGACTTCTCTCTTTAAATCGGTAGTTCAGACCACTGCTAAAAGAGAAAGATACATGACCTCTGTGCAACGCTTTCAGCTGCTCAGCTCAGAGTATAGTAGTCCACCTGGGATTAGGCATTCTTCTGTGCATTGCTAGTGTGCCTGTAGGGCCACGACTACTCCAAAAGCTAGAAATGGTGTTTGTTTGGGTTACATAGGAACATAGGAAAAGCGAATACAAGGTAGTGTTTTTTCCCAGGGATTGCCACAGCTGTCTTGCTTGCTTGCTTGTATCAGCCTGCTGGTGAAAACTCAAGAGGTACAAGAATAAAGTACAAGAGGAGGATTTCTTCAAGACAGAACTAAGTGCTTGAGATACAGATTAAGTACAAACAGTATATTATTGATCCAAATGAGCTTTTGTGACCACAGTTTTAAGAAAAACCAGGCAGCTCTTGCCAAGAAATCAATTGTAAAGATGCTAAACACAAGCATGCACTAACTTTTAAGTAAAGAATAAAAAAAGCATATCTTTTATATCTCTGTTTTGATGCTACCTGCTATAGTCACAATGGGCTATAATACTCCTTCAAATTTTCCAGCACAAAGTCCTAATCTGAGGATATTCTAATGAAGCGAAACAAATGCTCAACACAAGAATAGCCTGGCATTCTACAATGAAATATGAAGCTAAGACGAAATCCCGAAGTCAAGTTTTTCAGGCAAAACTTTCAGAAACTCTGATGCCTGTCTGTGTAAATGAAGAGATCACACTTTGGCCTGTGACTGCTATCATGTGTGAAAAGCATTTTTCTTTTGGAAAAACAAAGCAATCTGCATAATCCTGGCAATTTGGGAAGGTAATTTCAGCATTTGCATCAAGCATTTTGTGATGCAATTTCCTTAAGGATACTTCAGGCAATTTTAAATGGACATCACCTCCAAAAAGCAGTCTAGCACTGAAGCCACTGTTATCTTTGGCACTGTGGGAAAGAAATTTAAGGTTTGTCTACTAGTTTTAACAAAACATGAAGCTATCCTTGCTTCAGGTTCAGAAAGCAGCATATCCATGTGGTAAATAAGAAACATTATTATCTCAAAGCTACCTTGCCTTCTTGCTCTATGCCTTATGTAGTACCTTCCACATATCTTTCCCTTCCCCAAAGGATTTTAAGGACAAGTCCTTCCAGATGGCTGCCCTCTCCTGGATGGAATCAAAAAATGTTCAATTATTTCCACATAGATAAAATGCTTTTCAGTGGAGGATGATTTAAATTTTTTCCTTGTGTCTCTGTAATGACAAAGGTTACACTATGCCAGAATGAGAACTATGAAATTCTAAGGGGCTGCTTCATAATTCTCTACACAGTTAGCCAACTTTTTTTAGAGTTTTTTGCCAACTTGGGGGTTTTTTTGGTATCTTACGAAAATTTTCACTTTTGTATTTCTTTCCTATGTTTATCAGTGCTTAAAACACACTGCTGTTTCCTTGTAAAGTATTTAATCCTCCTCTACAAACATAATGGAAAACATTTCCATATCTCTTTGTTGCTTAAATTAAGCATGTTAAACACAGAATATTACGGCTGGAAGGGTTCTTATATAATCTTTTCCTCTGCCCCAAGTCAGGGTCAAATATTTCTTTGCTACTCTAGATCAGTGTTTGGCTGACCCCTGTTAAAGACAGCTGATAATGCAGACTGCACAATTTTTGCAGGAAATCCAGTCCACTGCTTCACCAGTTAACTATTAGTGTTCCTATAGGTTTGTTTATAAACTTATGACATGAGTAAAGGGCTCTAGAGATGATTTTCAAAAGGATCCATTCATCAGGGAGCTCAGAGTTTCCTTCTGTGAGCTCTCATCTTTAAACTGAGTGCAAGGATTAAGATGCAAAGTAGGAAGGCTGAAGACAAAACGTCCCTTAAAGAGGGTTTCAGCTCTTGACAGTGGAACCAGGAAGTTGGAAGTTTTTCTCGGTGTTATGTATGCATAGTCATACAATCAGTGCATGCTTTGAAACTTTCACTGCACATCTGTGCATCACTGCATGGACTAGGCAACAAGCCAAAGGCTGAATTCCTACGAGTCCGTGCAGCTCCCACACGTTTACAGCACTAGGACCCAGAGGGAGCTTGATTTCTGTGAGTCAGTGCAGCTAGCTGAGCCCTGAGAACAGTGAATGAGGCTGGAAAGGCAGAGGGAATGTGAATGGCTCTTCTGGCTTGGAAAAGTGTCCACGGACTGGGGTGCTACAGACTACAAAACAGCTTGGACAACCCTCTGGATTCCCTGTACCCCCGGCGTCCAGTGATACTGCTCTGAGGTGAGTGACCCCGCAACAGTCAGTTTTCACAAAGCAAGTAATGCAGCTGTTGCACCAGTTGTGGAAGTTTGGTATCTTCAAAATTAGCCAACGTGCTTTTGCTGTACAGTGATTTTCGCTCTCTTGGGGAGGAACAGATCAGATGTCTTTGAAATACAGAGTGCTTGTTGCTTAAAAATAGCATTTGCAAGAAAAGCATGGTCTAGTGAAACTGAAAATTGCATCTACAAAGCAGGTTAAACGCACGCACATCTGGAAGGTGTTCATAAAGCATTTGTGTTTAAGCTTAAAGCATGAAAAAGATCTTTAGTAAGTACAGCTTAATCTTAGAGAAACGTAAGTATTACATTTATTATCTTTTTATTCAGGTATATGAGAATTTATTTTTATTTTCATCGTACAGCAGTTACACCTTTATGAAAATTCTTTACTGTCTTTGTTCTGAATATTAAGGCTTACTTAACACTCTCTTTTTTTTTTTTCCTATGATAATTCTACTTTAGATAAAAACTCCTTTCTTTCTTCACTAATATAAATGAATAGGAATTCTGGTAAATCAAGGCATGACTGCCCAAGGCAGAAACCTTTAGCTATAGGCAGAGCAGTAGTTCACTAGAGACTGTGTATCCTCTCGGATGTCCACTTGGAAAAGCTTACAAAGTCCCTGCTGTCTGCCTGTTAGTGACAGGATGAAACTGACAATGTTTATTGATTTATACTGGGTGATAACACTGTTTTATCGGAAACACTAGTCAGGGACAAAAATGGGGACCCCAGTCAGGGAGACAGAAGGAATTTGTGCACTGAGAACAAAAAGTGTTTGTGCTTCAGTTGCTTTCTTCACTTTAAATTCTCCTTATATGCTCAAGAAGTTTTAGAAAAACAGCAAAAGTGAGCATGCTTGTCAGGCTGGTTTTTCCAAGTTGTCACAACTTCGAAGTTGCATTGTAACTGTTAGACAGATAATTTATGGGTGTTTTCATGCATTAGAGTATCACAATAAAGTCTTTTGGGTACTTTTTTGCTAAGCCAAAATAAAACGTGACAATTATCTGCAAAAAGATAGGGAGGAAGCTAACTTGCCTGTACGTTCATACCCTTTGCATTTCTGAACTGTTTCAGATATTATGGAAAACAGGCTTTTTAAAATAACCCTGACAACTACCATTTCGGACATCTGCCTGAAATTCAGAAGGTTGCAATATATTCTGCACTTTCACAAAGAGGTTACAGTGATGGAAAGAAGAACCAAACTGGAGTGTTCACATGAGTATGATAAGGAAGATTTGGCCTTTAAATATATTAATAATTGTCTATATGAATTATTTTCTAACAAATCTCAGCAAGGTCTGGAGAGGAGCCCTCCTGACGAATCTGTGCAGTAGAGTAATAATGATTTCACATCTCAGTCAACCATAGCCACTCATCCTAAAGGAATCTGTCAGTCTCACAATAAGACAGTAAAGAAAGTAACTGTGGCTTTCTTTTTCTCATCCTCTTAGCTAAGCAGTGTCCATTTTCTCAATCAAAAGCTTAAATTATCTTTTCAGATGTCTTCATTTAAGTTCAGTGGAGAATTACAATGAGCACAAAGGATCATTCTAACCCATATGCTCAGTAAACAATTGCTACATAGAATAACTAGGCAGTCTATGTAAGCACCATAAGATGTTAATTTAAAAAATCAGGTTAGAAAAATACCTAAAATATGTATTCAGATCAGCATTTTCAAGTGCAAAATGTTTTTCTTTAACAGGGTACCTAGAACAAAGGTCAGCTAGAACACATTTAAAAACTAGATTATTTCATTCAATAGCATAAGTCCCATAATTTCCTTTACTGCTCCATGGCTTTGGCCATATAAGAATGTTCCTTTAAATGCAAATTCTATTAATTGGTTTTCTGTTTCTTTACGAAATACTTTCAGGACTAACAGAATATTGAACATATATTGAAGTAAATTGCAGGCATGTGGAAAAAATACTGGTAATTTTAAGAAGTTAACATTATTTTGCCATTTTTTTAGGCTGTATTTTAAGAACAAACTCTGCTGATAAAAAATAAAGGGTTAATAAAATTGGTGCTTTCATTCCAAAAGATTCAATATTCTAACACCAAAAGTCAGTGCTGGATTGGTGGGTTTAGAAATATATGTCTGTCCTTCAAATCTGAGTCCAATAAAAGCTAGTGAAATTCAACACCTTTCAAACCGACTACAGCAATGGTGACCTCTGCTGGCAACTGCCTTCTCATGAAAAAAAGTTTTAAGGGCTTATTCAGAAAGTGACCATGAACCAAAACATTTATTAGATCAGCTGATAGACTTAGAGAAATGTAAGATAACACCTCTTCCCATGAAACTTGCCTCACGGTAAAGAAAGTGAAAGGTACGTGTAACAATGCTACTACAACTACATTTCTTTCACAGTAAGAAGGAAATTCTCCCTATGCTGAATTTGACTTGAGCTCAGTCACACAGCCCAATGTATTTAAGAGTATTTCTATAACAGAAGCGACTCCCGCTCTGGGACAGATATCCTATGGGATGCATGTGGCTTGTTCTCCTGTCACAATGCCCTTTGGGTAGCTCTGCTGAATTCATTAAATATTTGCATGTGTGCGTATTATACCAAAATTTATGTGGCCAAGCAAAGCAAGATACTTTTGCTGTTGCCAAGAGATCGTAGCATCTATTAATGTGAGTTATGTGCATTCTTACCTGCCTGGTTCCACTAATACTAAAGCTATGTAGCCTAGTTAGTGGAAAGAAAATCTCAGACCCTCAATATAAACCTATACTGTCCCCATATGCTTAATATTGCTTGTCATTCTGGTCATCATTTACATCTCGGAAAAAGAATAAAGTAAAACAAGAAAAGGTGCAGGATGATGAAAGGCCTGGAACATTTTCCATATTTAGAGAAACCACCTATATTACCATTTCTAAGTCTGGAAAAGAGATGGCTGAGGAGGTGTATAATGAAGGTATTTATAGTCATAATTGTTCTGAAGATATTTAAAAGGAAATAGCTGTTGTCTCTCAGTTCAAAAATTGAGGAGCATGAAATAAAACTAGCAGGTGGCAAGTTCAAGGCAAACAAAAGGTGGTTCCTCTCTCCATGCATTATTGAGCTATGAAAATGCCTTTCCACAGGATATTGTAGTTCACAGGGGTTCAGAAAGTAATCAGACATACCAAACCCAATGATACTACCTGTGGTTCAGGAAATCTGTGATTAAAAAATGACTGCTGAGTGGGAGAGTGCACCAAAGAGTTGATCACCATATGGTTGCCCTATTCATACACCATTCCCTAAATATTATTAGCTACTGCAGGAAACAGAATACTGACCTGGATGAATTTATGTTCTAGTACAGACACCTTAACCTTCTCCTCAGTGTTTTAGCCTGTCAAGTATTTGACCTATCCTAGCAAGAAGAAAAGTGACTATGTAATATTTACTATGGGTTGCTAGTTCACTGATGAAAGAATGGTGATTTTTTTTCTTTTTTTTTGGTTCAAGAATTAGGTGTAGGAATGTGTTCATGTAAGTTTCCTCTACAGAAAGACATTAATGCTGATATTTACAGCTACTCAGGCAAATTAATGTCTAAATAGATTACGACTGAGATACTGGAGAAAAGCCTATGAAAGTACATAACTGGTTGATCTTGTGAAATTCACTGAAATATATTGCAAATGGGAAAATACAATTTTATCTCGTGTCTTTGTAGCCTGTTTATTTGTAGAGCTGACATCTTACTTGAAACTGATTATTGAACTCAAACCTCTTCTAATTGCTTTCACTAAAAATATTATACATACATCTAAGTAAAAAGTAGCATGGAAATATCATATCATTAATTACACTGACAATATACCTTTCACTTTGAGAACTGCATCACCCTGCAAAATGCAACAGTCCAGAGAATGGCAATGCAAACAGTGAAACCTGAATGCCGTGAAACCATCAGCATATTCCGAGGTTGAAAGGCTGGGACACGAGGTGTCAACCCAATTTTGCTAATCTATCCCCAAGTGCAGCTGACTCGCTGTCGATGCATTAAATGTGTTTTTCAGTCTATAGCGTGCATAAAGAAACACTACAATTATGCAGAACTCCTTTGCGTAAAAGTGGGATTTTGTGCCCACAAATTTTGCTTCTCTGAGATTATTAAGTACTCGCAAATTAGCTACAATATACTGGAACATTAACACCTGGCACTTATAAACAATCACGGGGACACAGGAGAAGGGATGAAACCAAATTTAATGGATACATAAATGAAGACGAAAGATGCTGACTGCATTGGCAGAGAGTTGGGAAGTCATGAAGGATATAGAGTTGGCTACAGCAATTCACTAGTCAGAACGTCTCTGAATGCATTCATTCCAAATGAAGCACACCCAAGTACCCCACACTGCACAGTTGTTTTCAAGTGTTCAGAAGAATGAGAGACAAAAAGATACAGCGCTTGACTACCTTCAGGCATAATGTCAGTGTGACTACATTCATGTGGAAGACATTTGGATTACACCATTACTGTACAGCAGGAGAAAACACGCAAAGCGCTGCTCAATATTTTGAGCCTGCATACAGCTATTAAGATGAAAACTGCTGTATGCATGTAGAAATCAGGCCCTACATACATATAAATGAGACTTCTCTGGCATACTATCTAAATTCAATATTAAAATGACTGCATGAGGTAGTTTGAAGTAACATGCATGATGGCTTTACTGTCAGGCTTCTGTAGCATCATTTGAATTCCCTGTGCCATTGTGAATGAAACATCTTTGACTTTTCCTTATCTTGGAGGCAATGTTTACTTCCCAGTAAAGAACTTTTCTTCTTTTTTCCTAGGCTCTTGCATTTACAAAAATGCTTTGAGATTTTATGGCACAGTAGCTGACACTATCAGATGATCCAAATCAAGATCTATCAGACTCACATTCTCTGTTGCTGAGATCAGTTTTATCACGTGAACATGGCTTCCACATTTCACAGTAGTATTCCCTGGAAGAAACTGTGAGATGCTGACAACGCATAGCAAAAATCCTGAGGAATTGCCTGGCCTGGCCATTACAACCCAAACCCTAACAGTCTACCGTTAGTGTGACAGTCCCTACAGATATTTTCTGAACACAACTCTGATCGCTGTCAGAAATCGTACCTGCAGTAACCAGACCACTTCATATAATTCAAGATTTCTTTTGTTCAGGGATTTTCTAAAACTGAACTCTGAACACAGACCATTAAACTGATTCCAAAATTTTTTTTTCCTGGCTCCAAAATCAAATTTCCTGTTCCCATAGGGTCCATAACAATGTGCTAATACAAGATCAGATTCTGCTCCCATTGACTTGTTATGTATCAAAACTCCCATTGAGTTCAGTGGAAAAAGATTCAAGCACAAAGACAGAAAATATCAAACAAGGTAAGACAATTTCTTTGACTTTGCTTTGGGCCTTGATTTACATATTATTGACAAAATAATAATGACTATTTACATTATGCAAATATGAAGCTCCTTCCAGGAATAAAATAAATTAAATAAATGAATAATCGATAAAATTAATCTGCTTCTTACACTCAGGACTGGTCAT
This sequence comes from Cariama cristata, assembly GCF_000690535.1. NCBI lineage: Eukaryota > Metazoa > Chordata > Aves > Cariamiformes > Cariamidae > Cariama > Cariama cristata. The sequence goes on along the minus strand of NW_009606807.1, from coordinate 51,326 downwards.
TTCTTTTGAACTGCCATATTTGTGAGAAATGTTTCCATGTTAAAGAGTATGCAACAAAAATTGATTTAGCTCAGTTACTTGTTAACTGCTCACAAAACTAATAAAAGATTAGACTGTTCCTGACAGTTCTGACCTACAATGAGTAAATTAGCCCAGTCTAAATACCACTGGGAAGCAGATTATTTCTTTGATAACTTTCTATTTGCCAAGTATGGCTTTGCTAGTCTAAAAATTACTCTTTTAATTTTTTCCTATTCTTAATAGTTTCATATTTTTCCCTCTGCGTTGTGTGTTGTATAGCTATAAAGGTGACAGATTTTTTTGTGGTCTGGTTCACTGATTTACTTTGTCTTTATTTTGTTCCTTACACAACCATATGCAAACCAGGCTCCTAAAAAAAAAAAAAAAAAAAGTTCTTCAGAAATTTTTGTCATGGAAATTTGCCAAGCACCTCATTGCTGTATATTACTTTGATTACGATATGTTTAACAGCTCTGGTTCACAGAATATGTGGGTTTCTATTTTGAAACATATCTTTCTTTTTTTTGAAGTCTTTATGTGCTGGATGACTCAGGTATGAAAAAAGACCTGTGCTTGTTCACAAAGAGATTTGCCCTGTGGTAAATGACACAGCCTGAATTTTCTGAAATGTAGCCTTTCCTGCCCATTATTTCACAATCCTTTTGAGATGCTCTGTGTACCAGCCCCAGACCAGCAAGGTGTTTAAGGCACGTGCATTACCACAGCCATACAAATCATTCATTTGAACTATTCTTTGCTTAACATATTTCAAGAACAACTCACAATTCTGATGAACATAACTATAAATTCAGCCCTACTTAGGAACTGTACTTTCACTAATCATGAAAATTATTATATTGTGGCCTTTAGGGAGGGTCAGCAGGGCATGTCAGCTGCAGTGGGTCAGTAGGCAAGAATTAACTGTCAAGTTGTGCAAGCATGCATGTCTTTTGTCACTGCAGCTGTCCATATCCTTCATTTTCTGGTGCTTTCACATTTCAGACTGAAAATTAACACTTCTACACAGCAGCCTTTCAACAATGGCATTTTCCTTCACTAATAATGGGCAAGGGGGCATAGAATAGCCATCTCTGAAAAAGTACAAATTTTTCATCTTATTTAGATGTATGAAGCAAACTTACTAACTGCAGCTGATGAACCGCTACATTGCAGTCTGTAGGCAGCTGCTGCTCAGAGATTTGTGACTTCATAGGACAATTTGCTTCAGGGCACGATGATGTGCAAAAGAAAGGGCATTTTTTTTTTCAAAAGCAGCTACTAATTTCCAGTTGCACTGTGTTTGTGTGTCATATTTAGGACCCACTTAGCAGCTTCTGAAGCATCTGAAAATCAATATGGAGTTTGGGAGCACAATAGCTTTGGAAATTCAATCCCAGGAACTGAAAAGTAGGCATTTAAAAACTGAGATATCCACAAACAATGTGTTCTGTAGGACACTTGTTAAGAGAAGTATGCTAAATTACATTGCATTCCGTATCAGCTTCCACTTGCATTTCTGGAAATCCCCAGGAAACAAACTGTACATGCTGCTTTGGTGTTTAAATTTGTGTCCATTTGTTCGTAAGGTTTTAGTAAGTTAGAAACAAGCAAAAGAAATGCTTTCTAATAATTCACATTTCATGAAGTTTCATACTCCATTGAAATTTTACTGCTGTTTATCTCTACAGATCTCAAGGAATCAAGTACACTATGAGTGTGAAGTGCTTTAAACCTCCAAGACAAATACATATGCATGTAATCTTAGGGGGATTTAAATGTTCTGAATCACATTAGCACATTAATTCTTTTGAACTAAATACGCATGTGGATATAGGGATTGTTGCTTTTACTTTGTACAGCTACCTTTCGTTAAATTGGAATGATTTTCAGATTCTCCAGAAAGGCAATGTCCTCAAGTAAACATTGACTTTATTCTCTTTTGTACTAATATATCGAGCTTCCATAGGTTTGCTTGGTTACAACTTCAGTAACCCAAGTATAGGCTTGTTTCACTTCCATTTTCTACCAGACGCCTTGCGTGATGTTGCACACATGCACCACATGAATAAAGGGAGTACTCCCTACCATCTACTTTGCCCACTGACAGTGGTAACGCTTTGCACTGCAGAACTTACAGCTTTCTGTCTGAATTGAGAAAATCTCTTAAGAGTCTTTTCTGGTCTACAGATACACGCTCCTTATGTACTGGTAAGAGAACAGGAAATTCTGCATCCAACATGAATAACCAAGAGGGTATCTTAGGTTTTCCACGGCTTTCTGTCTTTATTTTGTGTGTAGGCACTTTATGAACACAAGTAGAATTATGGACACCACCTACAGCATCATGTTTGACAAGTTTGTTCAGATTGCTGATCACCAGAAAATGTCACATTTGTATACTTTTCTGTCTGTTTCTGATCTCCTAAGAATTCTTAAGTAGCAGGAAAAATAAATGCATAGTTACATCTTTCTTTTTTTTTTAATTATTTCTACCATCTTCAGAGATCTAGAAAAGGACTAACCTTTGTGTTGGACTTTCAACATGGAAAATACTTCAAAGTTACAAACATAAATAAATTTTTGTTAAAAAAACAGTATGCAGAACAAATCAAGCAAGTCAGTTATACAGAGTTCCCTGAGAGGAAGATGGCCTATATATATTGAGAAATGTAGAATTAAAGAATAAATAAAATTGGAAGTGACCTCAGGAGGTCATTTGTCCAGCTTCCTGCTCAAAGAAGGATCTACGTACCATTTACTAGAAGACTAGGATTGAGTAGTCAATAAGAAGCAGCAAACTTTCTGCAATATTGTTTTCTTGGATATATGTGATCAATGCAGAATTACGGGGATAAGCAGAGCACAGCCATAGAGCAGCATTTCAAGGAACACAGAAACAAGGAACAGCATTATGGGTGACATTCAGTCTCCTAAGTAAGACTCGAATTGGCTCCACTGATGATGATGTCCATGCGATAATGGCCTGCATTTACTACTGTTTTGACACCTATGGTTTTCCTTATGAGAAGCCATCCTCTCATTAGTCAGTTTGGGATTTTTGATTTTGATTTAGGGGTTTCTTTTTAGCTTTTCCTTTCCAGCTGGCTGCAGTTCACAGTCATCAGCTCTGGTATTTTCTCTTTTTATTATATATTACTTTTGACAAAGGGTTCAAGGTTAAGTGCTTCCATCACCTACAAGAAAAGATACCCTTTCAGAGGCTAGATTCTTTCCTCACTATTTGGCTGCTGTACTGGGGACTAGGCACAACTCTTCAGCTCTCCCCACTACCACATTTTTGGACTTAAGCAAAACAGTAAAAGTCCAAAGGGGCTTAAGATCATGGGCAGATTCAGAAGGCTCAGATGCTTGGTGCCTCTTTCACTACAAAAGCTAAGTGCATCGTAGGGAACCATCTGATGACAGGTTCAGTAACAACAGAAAGCAGTTGTTCACACACCATGTACTTAAGCTGCAGAACACCTAGTCACAAGGTATTTTGCTGCTAAAAATGTAAATGGATTCAAGGAATAGCCAGATAGGTACATGGAAGGGAAATATTCTGAAGATTTTAAACACACAGAAAACCCCTCTGGCACTTCTCATCCAAACACTGCAGGATAGGAGAGTGGTTGGAAAAGTACCACTATATGCTTAACTTGCTCTTAGACACTTCCTTAAGGATCTTATATTTGTTTCCGTTAGAGACAGGATTGATGAGATGAACCTTTCATCTGGTCCAGCAGTCATTCTTATGTATTGATAGTATGTTAAAGGGGTTCTCTTTAATGGGGAACAAGTTGATGATTCTTTCTTCTGATCACAGTGTTAGCAATTTTATTAATTTTCCTCAGCAAAACTGATCACACTAAAAGCACTTCTTACCTGGAAGGAAAAAGTACACAAACTGTGTCAGGAGAAATAAATAAGTACAGAGAGAAAATTGCCTCTTTATCCTGTTTTAACTGTTTTTACTGTGGGTACATCATAGAGCCAGTTATTTTTCAATCAATTATCTAACATTCATTCAAGGTTGTTTTATACTCACTTCTTCCTATAATAAAGACTCCAGTACTGTAAATAAGGCTAGTACTCTTTGTCCATCTATGGATGACATTTGTCTATATTCCTACCACATAACGGGCTGCTTCATAACATGTGGTGTTTGCCTACGCTCAGTTTACCAAGCAATCCATAATGTTCTATGAAAAGTTTTTTCGTCTTCTTTGTTAGTCATATTTTTCATATTTACATTAATGGCAAATACTGTTTGTTGCTGCAGGCCCTGGACACACATGTTAAATAGCTCAGAGTTTACTCTTCTCTGTTCCTCTGGGTTGATATTTTTACTTCAGTCCCTTCGCTATATTAAAACAAGCAGTACAATAAGCAGCAGAAATAACAAAACCTTGTACTCTGTGGTGGTCAGAGTTTCTGGTGTCTACTAAATTTGCAAACATCTGTAAGGTCTGAATAACCTTTAGGACATACAAGTACAAATGTCTGCCCTAACCTAAACTCTCTAATTAAATGGACCTCTAAAATCATAGCTTTTATTTTGGTCAGGACCTCTACCTATCCTGCATCTTCATCAAACTTGTAGAAACATATTATCTTTAACGTATTATCTTTATGTAGAAACCTATGAGCTTTAAAACCCCTAACCTTCTGTCAGATGTGATCAACGCTCAACAATTTCAAAGGTCTGGATCAAGGGTTCACAAGACACTGTCATTTCCCAAGTGTCATTTCTGTATTAAAACTGACCAAACTGGTGATGCTTTCTGTTGAACCTAGTTTGAAGTCTATGCAGTGACCAAGAACGCTGTACTTGGGCACTGCACTTATGTAGTAGCTCATGTTTTATTTACAGAAATGTCAAGCCACAAAAACTAAGCATGCTTTTATTTTCCAGGTTAAGAATCCTTTCCATTCCTCTCCTTGTTATTAGTATTTCTTATCAATGCTATAAATATTCAACGTCTATGGTTTTGTTCTGCCTAGATCCAAATCCTCCCTGCCCCAGTCATTCTTGCCAAACCCTCCTCTCATCATTTTCTCAGGCACATGCTGTAAACAGAAGAGTGCAAAGGTTCACCGCTCACCCTCACATTCCAGGACATTTTATATATGCCAAAAGTGTGAGTTTCTGGCTTTGCCAAAGCACGTAGAATCACATGCATTAGAGAGACTTTGATCTATGAGCTCTCCCTAGATGCACACTCCTCCACTGGAAACTGCCTTTGTGAGACTAGTGTTGTGAAGGACTGTACTAAAGACCGCTTTTTTCCTGTGTGTGTTTTGAGAGAGAAAAGCATGTAGCCCTTTCCTTCTCATTTCTCCCGCTCCTTCTTTTCTATTTGAAAGCAAAGAAATTAGAAAACTATTTAATGAATTGTAGAATTTCTCACCTTTGTTCAATATTTCAAATTTTTAAAAGATTTCAAGTAATTTTAATTCAGTCTTCAGCATTTGAGCCCTGACCATGCCATCACTTGAACGTGAAAAGGAAATACTTTCTAAGAAAACAACACATTTCCAATGCCACAGAAATTGCTGGCCAGATTTAAAGTTCATCTCTCTACCTTTCAAACAAAAAAAAATTTGTAAAAGCTCATTTCCAAGTAATATATATTTAAACTCTGACATTGTGCACAGAAACTAGATACCCACCTAATCATCAAAACTTCCCTCTGGTTTTGATTTTAAGCACACAGAAAATGATCTTGTAAGGTGTACAACTTGATTATCTGCTTTGAACCTAACATTCATCCAAAAAACTCCCACAAAAAAGTGGAAAAATGCTAAATGCAAACACAGTAGCCCTCTTTAAAAGATTTTTAAGTCAGGCATGTGTTATTTTAAAAAAAAAAAAAGCTTATTTTTCTTGTGTAACACAATCTGAAATTGTCATGTATTCATCATCTGATGAAAATTGTAGCAAAAATAGGCAAATACCAAAGAAAAATCTATTCTTAATGTCATATTTACAACAACAATCTGTGGAGTCCCATTCTACAACAGCACTTAGGATTTTCACACTATAGATCATATCTGCTACAAATGTCATCTTTTGTCTCTTTCCACTATATGCTCACGCATACTACCTTACTTGCAATTCAGAATAAAATTGCTTTCTTGTAACCATTATGATTATTCCTGACAATTGATTCAACAGAAAAAAGCATTAACATATAATGCTAGAGAATGTGTAGAGTCCAGACATGGTATGCTGTCCTGCCTGCAGAAGAGTGCCAAAGACTTTGTGAATGTGTTCACATGGCACCTCACCTACTGTGCAAACGCATACATTTCATAAAGGATGCAATTTCTATTTTTCACTATGGAAAAATATTTTTAGGTATTCTGTTCAGGCAGTTGTTCTCATTCTGTCCTGCACGCTGCTGAGTGATCTGCACTAAAATGAAATACAAACTAGAGTCATAACTGTGTGGGGAACGGATTATGCATTTTATTATGCTTCCTCTATTGTGACTAAAGACTACACAACAAAGATGAAAACCGTATCAGATAGCTCATACCTATCACCAGCAGTTTCCCAGCTGATCACAAGTTTAGGACGCAGTATATAAGATTTGGAGTAAGTGTGCCTAGATTCTTTATGAAATCCAAATACCATTCTTTGCAGGGTTGAACACAAACGTAGAAAAAGAAACAATTTTTGGTTTACGTTATCAGCACAGAAAATCAAAATTGAAAATTAGTATTATAAAAGCTGAGTTAGAAACAAGTTTTACTTGTTAGTAAAAGGTCCAGTGTCGATTTGGAATGAGAATTTATATCCCTTTCCACCTTCCCCACTCACATGGGGGAGCTCCAAATTACCTGTTCTAGAAGCAATGCAGCATGGACTCCTGGTAAGGCACAAAGCAGCAGAAACAGAACTGAACTCCAAAGAAGAGCTCTGACAAAACCCTTTAACCTCCTTCTCCTATTTCCTGCAGCTTAATTACACTTTTCTCCCAGCAATGCCATCATTCAACAAATCATAAAATAAAAAGGAAAAGGAAGAATCTTCCATTTCCAGCATCTGTGTTCAGTGAAGCCTTATCAGCATGAGATAAATTTATCGTCTTGATCCACAGAAAAAAAAAAGGCGAGAAAGGAAAGTAATTGCTTACTTTGTAATAATGCATCTTACCTAAGGTTAGTCTACCACCTGCTTTGCACAGTCTGTGCTACATAGTATAGTACAGTCAGATGAGAAAATGTTTAATTCAGGTGCATGATTTGCAGCCAGATGACTGTGTTGTAACTTTTATCTTTATATGATTGGTAATTAAAGACGACTATTGTGTCATATTGTATTGGGTCACAAAATTATTATGAATACATTAACTGTGACATCGTATTAAGGTGTTAAGCATGCTTGGAATTTCCGGTATTACAAATATGATGGAATAACTTTACATGACAAATGTCAAATATTCAACACAGCAAGTAGTCAGTAAAATTGTGCAATCATATGAGTGCAGGAAAAAAGATGATTCACTTACAGAAGTGCCGATGATAAATTTTTCATCATTGCACACAACCTGGGGCACATCAGGAACCAGACAAGTATTTAAACAACCACTGTTATTTTCAACTAGACAAACTCTTGCAAAAAATTTGACATACCTCTCTTCAGTTCCTATTTGAAACGATTTTTGCTACATGTAAGAAACAAAACCCATAGAAATATCCTTTTGAGATTAATTCTCTGAAGATGATAACTGAAAAACCTACTGACTTAATTCTAAAATACCCCACTTCCCTTTCAAGTGTGATTTACTGCTGCTAGTAGTAATATGTGCAAGAGGTTGGGTAGGTTGGTATTATCTACCTTTCTAAAAGCTTCTAAAAATGTGTTTTAATTCCTAGAGGCTTTGCAAATTATCTGTCCCAGAAACAAGTCAGCATTGCAGCATCGTTCAGAAAGAAGAACGTGAGAGAGGGCAGGTGCCATGTTCCAGTCTGTCAATCCGTACATTACAGTGTAAACTAATGTAAACCTATAAGTTCTTCTACTTGGAGGGAGCCCTAGTGAAAATCTTCAAATTATTGCAAAGAACAATGCAAGTTTTCAGGAAGCAATTAACTGCTTGACTGAGAATATCCCTACTTTTTATTTTATCTAAAACTCATGGGTGATAGTTTGAAACGTTTGATTGAACTCAGTCACTCAGTCCTGATTATGGTTTGGTATTTCCCTCTGTTTAGGCCAATCCATTGGGAATGCCATTCATACCAACACTGAATTAGAGCAGGATGACTCAGCTGATTAATCAGCTTTCTTTTTTCTTATTAAGAAGCAAGTATTTGGCTTCCCAATTGCTAAAGTGATCATTGTCAAGTTCATGTTATAACTCATAGCTTTGGTGATCCCCGACTCACAGTCTAAGAGAAGCAAAGTAATGTGTAATGTATGTTCTGCTACACAGCTATATGACTAACGAACATAAATAGCAATACTGCACCCAGTGATTTCTGTTCACCACGAAGGCCTTGTCATTTGGGGGAGAAATGTTGCTGTTGCTTTCTGATCAAGATTCGTCCCAAATTTGTGATCAATTACAAACTGATAGTGGTATCAATTGCTATCTAGACAAGTAGCTACTGAAACCAGAGCATCTGTACTTTGCTAAATAAATCTAGCCAATCCTTAGCTAGAACATAGCACAGAAGCTGCAGATGAACCATGTCTTTAATTTCCAATCCAAAAATTTGCTGAATTTATTAACCAAGTTAACGAAAGAAAAAAAAAAATAAAAGGCTACTTGAAAAATCTTAAGTAAACATGGACCTTTTATTTTCTTTCATTAATAGGTAAATTGCAACAGAAACGCAGCCAGTGTACAAGTGAAGTATGAGATCACTGTCATGAAATGCCTACAACGTAAATGGATTTAATGACAAAGTTAAACAAATTGCAATTAAAGGCACAATGATTCTAGACAGACAAAAATAATCACTCTCCCAGCTTCCCACTAAGTAGGTCTCCAAGCATGGAAAGGTAGCCAGCTATGGGGAACAGTTTAGAAAGTTAATGACAGTAAAAATGGGATTCACTGGAGACTGTAATCCTAACTCCAGTCAGCATTGCCAGAGGCCTGACATGAAGAAACAAGTACTATTTCAAGCAGACTGCAAAGCCAAGGGAAAGATTAACATCTGTCAGAATCAGCTACAGATGAGATTCTTATTGATCCTTGAACGTCACAAGAATTTAGAAGGGTTAAAATGAAATTTAAAGAAAATAATCACCTATCTCTGGATTTGGTTTGTAAATTTAAAATACCT
>NW_009606807.1:0-41971 GCF_000690535.1 Cariama cristata | reverse complement strand
CCTGCATTTCAGCTATATATTTTCAAATAGCTGTGTGTGATGTAACCCAGTGATACAAGGCAGAAAAGATATTTCTTCCAACTTACTCACTGTCAAGCATAGTCTTGTATGAAAAGTAGGGACAGGGAGAAATTTTGTTGCTGTAGCTAGCATTGCTGTTACTAGCCTCCAAGTCATTGATTTTCATGTTTAGGCTACGTTGCTGTGGATTTTGTTTCTGCCTTACCCATGTCTATCCTTATTAACAATATTAAGACTTCACTCACATTCTTCTAATTAAAATGTTCTAATTCTGGGAAGAGATTCCCAGTCTTCTTTTAGCAGGGTAATCAGTGTTACCTCTGAGTTCAGGTTACCATTTTTAGTATCAAAGTCTGCACAGAGACAGCACTCTTCCATGCAGGCCGTAACTCTTTATCCATACTGGTTTGAATAATAGACTCTATTTTGTAGTAGCAGTATCAACAGCATTTGCATACCATAGCTAGCTGCAGCACTGCCTCAAGCCGATGAGTTTACAGTTTTAGAATTGCCATCCTTCTCAGTAGCCTAAGCAACCAAAGGCTCTTCACGTCTTGTCATGCTAGGAACATATGCGCATTTGTCTGTAAGATTTTTTCCTTATTAAACTGGAAGAAGCACGATCTGAACTTCAAGTTATATCGCAGTTACCAAGCTATATCGCAGTTACCAAGCTATATCGCAGTTACCAGCTGTAGCCTTCAAGTATTATTTACAAATTACTAGGTCTGTAGCTTCTCATTCCTATAGCAAGTTATCATTCCACAACTTTCAGGTGTACCTCCTCCCACTCTGACTCCTTCCCCTGTATCTTCTATATGGTATGTGATACAGTAGTAAAAGAAGTTCTTGTTTAATCAGCTTCTGCAAGATTGTTTTGATTAATGTACAGTGAGAAAACTTGTTACAGCACTTTAATCATTCCAGTTCCAAGAGTTCACACATTCAAACTATTGATTGTTCTCACTATAGAAATGGAAAAAAGGTTCATACCTAATATAATAAAGCACAGCAAGGAAAATAATATGCTGGCAAACACAGTAACAGCAATCTTCTAATCCTGGCCTCCTTTTATTAAAATTCCCACATTTCAAACTCTGCATACCACAGAAGTCAGTGAACCCCACAGAAAGCTGAACAGTGTAAAGACATGCAACGACATCAGCGATTAGCACTGCTTTGCAATTTAGGCATTAAGACTTATTCGGACTTAGAACAAGGCCAAAGAGAGTTCTAGAAGAAGTAGTAGAAACATGCAAGTGCCCAATTAAAAGGAAAGAGATGTATCTTCCTCATTATACTTTTTGCTGTGGTAAAAAATGCAACCAGATGATGTCAGAAAACAGAAAATGAACATGTAAGAACCCTACAAATGTTCCTAACACAAGCGTGTTGCCAAATGCAGATTTATAAGAATTGTTGAGGCTGACAGGTTAGTCCAGCCCCGTTTCCTGTTCTTAAGCAGAGGTTGCCGAAGCCTGAACTTCATTTAAACTTCCTTACACTTTGCTCTATGCTTAAAGGATTCCCATGTATAAGGGAGTAAACAGCACAAGAAAGGATCAGATCTTTTCCTTATAAACATTTTTCTGTTTAACTGCCCTTTTGCACAGAGTAACTGTATTATCAGGAGGACTGTTCAAAGACACAGGCATTTATTTCAGAGACAGCTGCGGCCTCCTAGCAAGGGAGGACATCTTGCACTCTGTATCATCATTATTCACTTCTCTGCATATTATACTGATCGTCATTCAAGCTTTGTGTGACGTAAGGATGTTGCAGTGGTCAGGCTCCAGAGGCTGCTGATTCAAGATCCAGACAAACCCCTTCCCACATTTAAATTTCACCTTAAATTTCATTTCACCTTAAATGTCTGAGTGCGGAAGAAAAACTTCCTATCTTAAAACATTCACAGCAGCTGCCTGCCCTCAAACTCTGACATAATACAAAGACAGAAAACTCCTACTCGCCCACTGCTCGCCGGGTCTGTGCCCAGAAGCCCACACCATACAGCTAAAATATGGACTCAGTTCAAACTATCTTTGCTCTCTGGGAGCATTAGTCAGACTTTTTGTGCAGCAGCTGCCTGACACACTCAGGATGCTGGGAGCTTTGCACAGTGCAGAAGTTTGGACTGTATTTTTCTGGCCTCATAGGTTTACTGTCAGGGTCCCAAGTAAAGCAGAGCCGAGATTCTCAGAGCATAAGAATGAAGTAACCTCCTAAATCAAGTCACTGTACTTACTTATTCAGTACAAGGAAATGCAGTTTGGTTTGTTTTTCTGAATATGTATTTTGTTGCTAATGTACAGAATCCACTACATTTTGTTAGTACCTCTCTTTATAGTTGCCAGCAGTTGTCTAGAATTGAAACTGCGTGAGTCTCTGTGCAATGGGTTAATACAGTAATGAGTAAATACCTTCCACAGAAGATGAAAGCCAAGATGCTTAAGACAAGAGGTCCAACATGGACTGCAGTGAAGACTGGGTAGGGCAGCAACTCTGAGGTAGCTGGTCTCAATGAGTGGAAGGAGAAGTCAAGGAGACTTGCAAATAAAGGAGAGGACAGTCAGAAAGCATGTGGAGCAGACAGCACTTGGAGCTGGAGAGGAAACAAAAAAAGAGTATGTCAAGACACAGGTATGACCAGGGGCAGGACTGAGTTCCAGAGAATATGAGTTGTTTGGTCCTTGAGTGTGCTGTCCAGAAAATCATTATTGTATCAGCACAACTGTTGCACGGAACTGCTGTTCTGTTTAGACAGCGAATGCACAGGTCTGTCTGGCCCTGATGGAATGATTCAGTGCAAGCACATATTGTGTGTGTTTGCTGCTGTACCGCTTAGTTATAGTAGCAGCCTGAGGCTGGACTTGGGGATGGTAACCTCATTCTCCTACTGCTTTTTAATCCATTCATCCCATAAAGAAAGGTGAAAAAAAAAGATTATGGTAAAGAGAGAAGGAACTGGTACTCTTATGGATTACAAACACTGACAAAGACACACTTGTTTTTCTACCACTTGAGGCACACACACATGCACACACAAAAATACAATGAACAAATAAGGACAATAAGGCAAATAAAAGAGTGCAAAGAAATAGGATCTGTTTCGCAAACATCCTGAACACTTATGCAGATCACAATGGTTTACTCTGTTGTCAATTAATCAAGATGATTTTCTAGTCTGAAAACAGTTCAGAATAGAAAATACATAGGTGAAAAAAAATGTAGATATGGAGTATTTTGCATAAAGTCAACATATTTACACAGAAACTATACTTTAATCCTAAGTAAGTACCAAGTACAAACATATGAAGTATGAAAGTACATGGATAAAAATTCCAGGAGCACCAGTTTACAAAACATCTCTGCCTCTTCACAGAAAATGATGTAGCATCATTGCTTCTCAAGTGCTAGAACTCGAAGACAAAATCCTGTTTGCTTGTTTCCTTTTTCTGATCATGTCCAGATGACCCGAAGTATTAGAACAAATGGCTTAAAGGTCTAAGCAATAGTAAGAACCTTGTGTTTTTCTTGGTAAACTACCCTAGATGTCAAGAGACTCTTTTATTTCTCCTGTAAGAACTACTTGTGCTTCCAGAGAACATTACAACAGTTACACAGATGATACTGCAATCTGATAACTCTTTCAGTGTTTCTGTGTTTTACTTTGTTTTATTTGGCAGTGTTTCTAGACTTTTTTGTGGACAGTTCTACTCCAGACCCTGTTTTAGATTTTACCTTCTTCTTGCAAAATTGCACCAGATTTAAAAGGGTCTTGCTGTGCACAGAAAGAAAACGCTTTTTCCCACCTCTAGTAACTTTCAATTTTTAAGTCACCAGAAACTACTGCAAGCCTGCAAAGCTGAAAGTTTTTCTTGGACCCAACTAAACTGTTTGCTTCATTTAGATGGCAAAAACCTCCATATTTCACATCTCTGTAGTGGAGTACTTAGGAATTCTAAGGAAATTGTTTTGCATGCAAATTAAGTGGGAAAGGCAGTTGGAGTACAAGAGTTTGAGTGTCACTACATCTTTATAGTCTTCAGAACAAGCTCAGGCTTTGTGATGAGAAGATATACAAATATCTGCCCAAATCTTCGCATGCCACCTCATGTATTGCAGGACATAGCTCACTGCTCTCCATTGCTTATGTCCAGTAGTCATCTAGAAATTATATACTTCTCAAATTTACAGGCTATGTCAAAGAATACAGAAGTCAAACCGCCAATGAGCAACAGCCCAATAATTAGTTTTTTATACATTCAATTCAACTTGGGGTATGTTGATTTAAAGAAAAATATTAACATTTTAATTTAATTAAAAGTATTATTCCCATACCTTATGTGGACTTCTGACAAAATGAGTTAAATGTAGTTACACTAAGGTATGGACAGATTGAATGTGACTGCCATCAGGTCAATACCCATTTTCAATTCCAAGGAAAATAAGGAAGTCAATTTCTAAAGCTCTCTTTTGAGTTTTCTTGTCACGATTTTCATATTGTCATGCAAAGTAAATCATTAGAGACGGAATTCAATCACTAAGAAGGTAATTGAATTCCATAGGTCTCATGAAGGTAAAATAGATTTAGAAATAGGAAAGATATCCTAGTTGGTTTTTTTTTTAAAAAGTGAGAGGGGGAGAGGGCAAGGGAGGAAAGAAACATAGCTACTGCTTGGCAAGAATCCTATGTTACTCTTCAGGTTCTTCACTTGCTACAGAAGTAACCTACTGACAAGCTGGTGGTGAGGCCCATTTGATTAAGTGCTTGCAAAATGACTTGACATTTTTGGATGGAAAACTCTATATACACAAAGTAATATTCTATTTCAGTATTTACTATTTCTCCGCTATCTGATATATCTCTGAGGGAACACAAGAGCATCTCCATTTCATAAGGTAGGGCTTCTAGTTTGCAATCCTTTGTCTATATCCTTGAGGTTTTTATAATGGAAAAAAATCCAATACATCATCTTGAACGGCTCCAGCTACAAATTTTTTTGCCAAGTGCAGCTAAATCCATAGCTTCAGTAGAACATACATTTTAAAGTTATCTCAACTCTAGCCTTCTTTGCTGCATCCTTCCTGTATTTTGACTTGCCAAGTACAGACACACATGAACTTCCCTTTTGTATTTTCAGAATTCCTGCCCCATTAAAATACCATTGAGGCTTTTAAAGTAGTTATAAAAGCAATAGAAGATTTGTAGAAGATAAAATTCCTTTTTCATGTAAAGAATAAATAGAATAGGAAAGCCTGAAACATACAGGCATCAAGTATTAAGTCATGAGGATCCTGGCCATAATTTCTGGACGCTCTTTGTACTTACATAATGTTCTTTTCCAAGTTAAAGATCTAGAGAAACATTAGAGATGATGGAATCTATCTTTGGGAATCTGAACATGACATACCAGCTCATTTTTATTTTCTACCTCATTTTTGGAGTCACCACATTTTATCCATTACACTACAATACACGTCCAATCACTAAAAATCTCATTTATTTCAAATTTCTTTGTACAGTGGTAGAAAAGTCAAAAGGATAACAAAAATAAAAATTATGAGCTTGAATAAAAACTAAATGCTAGCATTGCTGTTAGGATTCAGCTGGTTCTTATTAATAAGGGTTTGGACAAGAATCACAATTTATATTCCCTTCTGAATAGCTGGAATAAGATCACTAGTTGGAAAAGTTTACTGGCCCTTAAAGATACTGTATTTTTCTGCCTTAACTACTTTTGGCTGTAAGATGGGATAGTAACATTGTCGTCTGATTGCCCTCATACTTTCTTTTCCCAGATGAATTGCAGTTTGATTTTGGTAGTTTCAGAAAGTCTGAAATTCCAGTTCTTTCATATTGGAAACCTCAGGACCAAATACAGCAAGCTATACACTTCATAGAACCAGCTCAACATCCATTTGGGAAAGCGTAGAGGGAGAGAAGGATAGGCCATGCACCCTCCCTCATGCAGTTCTTTTGGACTCGTTGTTTTAAGCAGCAACTAGGGAACGACTCCTCTTCTTGTGTTTGGCCAGGAACTGCAGGTGAGCAGCAATCTTTCGTGCTGGCTGGTAGTTGGGTAGGATGGAGGCATCTGTTTCCACAGACCTCAAAGGCATCCAACTTTATAAGGGTGGGATGGATTTATCCCATTTATGCTGCAGTAGTTTTCCTGTCAGTTAGTGCCTGAGATCTTTAGTCACTCCTTTGTGCCAATGAATTCAGATTTACGAAAACCTGGAGTCCTATAAAATATATATACACTTTGAAGTCTATATTGAAAGTTCCAAAGTAATTATCACATGTGAATCACTAATTTTAGGATTTGCCTTATAGATGATAATATAGTGAAGATACACAACTGTACTATGCTTAGCTAACTTATTTCTAGCCAGCATTTTTATTTCTATCTCATTTAATTTTACCAGCTTTATGCCATTGAGGCCACCAACTTCAGGAGAATCAGATTCATATGCTCCTTCTAAGGCTGTTTTCTGCCACTTATTTTCAGAGAGATTTCTCACTAGTTTTGATAAGTGACCATTAATTCATTTTTCCTTCACTGTATTTAAAGATATTTTTATCCTGACAGAGACAATTTCTGTATATTTTATTTAATGACTGTCAATGTGTCTTTGTTATCTTAAATAGGATAAAATTTTCTCTTCTGTCAGGGTGGCTCTGTGCACATTTAACACTGTACTAACAGCCAATCTGACACAGTAAGAGCTGCATCCCATTGCAAGCTTTTACTAGTATGGCCATCATGACCTAAAGATCATGTATAGTTTTCCAAAGCAAGATGCATTTTAGAGGACTGTTGATGATTCAAAATTCCCCTGAGAGTATTCTACATGTGAGAGTATAATGAGGCGAAGCATTACATTCTTAGAAATATAAGTCTCAATTATGTTTTACAACTCAGTAGTCACAAAGTGAGGCTTTTAACGTTGAGCTTTGTCTGTCCTGTGTCATGAGTCTGTCACCTACTGCCAGAAACCACCACCTCTTGCTGCAGTCTGAATCTCTCCCATCAGGCAGCTTCACTCGGCACCCTGTGCTCTGAGAGAATGGAGTGTCAATGAAGGTGATGGGTAATGAACTTGTTTTCCTCTTTGGGGGCTTCTCTACAGAAGCACTAGCAATTGAAATATTTATGTACTGGTTCAGGAGGATGAAGTGATAAAATTAGGCTCCTGCAAATAAGTCATTCCCACTACCTATGCCCCAATAAGCATAAAATAAACCCTAAAAAGAAGTGTTTTCCCAAGCTTTACTGGTTTCTGACTTGGTGAATCCCCACCTTTCAGGACAAGATTCAGAGCACTATTTTCACTTAAGTACCCAAAATGGACAGATGCATCATGGGCTACCAAGCATTCTTGCTATCACCCTTGCCTAGACTAAACTTGAGTCAGAAATCTAGAGGTAGGTATTTCTCACACATCCTGTGAGGACGATGATCACGGTAACGTGCTCATCGCCACAGGGCAGCATTTTTCTCAGTCTATGTTCTCCCTAGAAATACTCAAAGGAACATTTCAGTACTGGAGGCATTTGGAACAAAAGGAAGTGGATGAGACACAGGTAGCTTCCAACTGGCTCTTCAGCACACATAAAGCTCTTATTTACAGGATGAGTCACTGAAGATACAATAGAGGAATGAAATCCTGAGTCGACTAGAAATTCCCATTTTCTTGCTCATCAGTTAAGATCAAGGGAAAGCTGAAACATAGCACCTCTGACACTGCTCTTAGTCATAATGGCTTAAGGATTCCCTTCAAGGTCTCTCAGGTCTCATCAATTTTTTCCCTGAATTGCTACTGCTGATTTTAATTCATATACCTGTTCAAATGTTTCAGTGAGGAAGATGTGCCAGTAGACACCTTCTCTTTAACAGCAACTTCAGCAGCAACTGCCTCCCTCATTTCTCTCTTAGTACCAGAAGCAGTGAGATAGAACTAATACACTACTTGTTGCTTATTTTGGTGACCTCCATGATCCCATCTGCTGCATAGACAGCCAAGCATATCATCCATCATTGCAAATACCAGAAAACAAGCAGCAGTGTACTGGCTGCAAACCATCTGCTACCAGTAGCCCTAGCACAGCACACATGCTCCATATTGTGTCATTGGAAAGTAATGCACAAACTTCACTGCTGGGTCATATACTATGTAGTATGAACTATTTCTTTTGTCATTATGGAATAAAGCAACCACTTCTCATCTCTGAAATGGAGAAGTCTAACCAAATACTTAGGGACTCTATTGGCTCATTCAATACTCTGAAAACTACTATTTCCTGCTATTATGATGTTGGTTTTCCTCTAATTCCTGTAATCTGAATTACAAAATTGGTAAGTCAGATGTGCGTTCTCACAAGCCTAATCCCTTTTTCTTCCACACCTTCTTCATGAACTGCATAAGACTTGATAGTATCTAGGTTATTTGCACTAGGGAGCTCACTTCTGAAATATGCATCATTTCATAAATTCAAGATATATCAGTGTTTCTGTAATCACAAAGACCAAAAGATTCAAATATCCTTTCTGTTTATTTTTTGCACACCCCTAAAATACGCCAACAACTTCAAGGATGACAGAAAACAACATTCCAAATTGTATCATGCTTTAGATTACAACATTCTATGCCTATGTTTATTGCCTATATTTATTTTTATTTAGAAAATAATTTACTTGGTGTATTTGACTGAGCCAAATTGAGCATTAATTTATCTTTTCTCTTACTAGCGTAGGAACTACTTTAATGGAATCTAGTAAATGTGCAATTAGAAGGCTGCACTGTCTTCTCTATTAAAATAAGGCACTAAAAATATTCTGTATTACAGACAAATATGCTTCATTTTTCCTAACATTTACAGATAGTAATACCACAATGATAGCCCAATTCAATTCCAGTGCTCCACTTTACCTAGTCAGGCATTACTGGAAGCAGGAGGATATCCAAGAACCTCAGGACCTACAAGACAGACAGGTCTTATATATTATCATTGGTTTCCATGCTCTAACAGCCTAATCAGTACTCTGTGTGCAGCAAATAGCAAGTATCTAGGATAAAAACTGAGACATAATTAAAGCTTTACTGGTGCATTATGGACAACAAAAAACCAAAAAGGCTTGCCAAAGCATTTTGGAAAATTTTGTTCCCTCAATTCAAGGAGCAGCACACTTCATACAAGCTGAGGATGCGCCCACCTGTTTAGTACTACGACAGTAATTATGTGAAGTGTCAGAGGTGTCCTGCTTTGGTCTTAGTTTCCACTTCATGTCAGTAGAACTGTATCACAACAGTATGGATTTAATTACTGATCGCTCCACCAGGTTTTTATTTGTTTTCCCGGTCTTTCAAGTCTCACACTGTGAGATTTCACAAAGCAATACAATCACCATATTTACAGAACTGTATAATGCCAAGACAAAAACCTCAAAGGAAAAAATAAAACACAGCAGCCTTCAAGGAAAGCAAGAATACATTCCAACCAGACATGATGGAATTACATACTTTTAATATACAGAGTATATGTTAATCTCTAACAAACTAATAATAAGGAACTTTTTCCTGCCCACCCATCCTCATTCACATTTAGCAAAAGTACATGGCATTAAACACTCAGATCACACTGTCAGCAAAAGCTAAATGGAAAATGAATTGGGCTGAAAACTGAAAAGTTTTCAGCACTGCATGCATATCCTCAGCCCTTAGAGTTCACTGTAGAAAACTGTTCTGTCTTTCTGAGTGGAAAGTCATCACTCTCTAAAAAATCACATTTTTTAACCTGTAAAGTTTAGTGCCTGGATCTAAATCATGTGCAACTTTAAAAAAATGTTAATGTTTTACCTGTTTAAGTGAGGTGTGATGAAAAATGATCACTCCCATTTGTCTCAAGAGAATGTGTATTAAATTCTGCCATAGTACAGTCTGACTATTAATGACTGAATACCTTTTTTTAACTTACAGCACCTAGAGGACTCAGCCAATATACAAACACTAGGAAGGGATAAATCATCTTTGTACAACTGTAAGAGACACTGTATGGTAGGGATTTACCCTAAAGGAAGGCAGTGATTTGACACTAGGAGTCCTTCATTGTATTAGTGCAATATTTGTAAATTAAACCTTAGAGGTTATGACTACTAAAGTGTTGTCTGACTGCCAGCTAGCCTAGCATGGAAGCTTTATATACATTTATGTACATACATTTGTGGCTAAAACTTCTATTGTTCTTGGTCATGACAAAACCATTTTGCTTCACCTCACAATGATTGTTCTAGAGGTAAGAAGCTGTATAAAAGAACAGCATTACTGTTGATCCTGCAAAAAAGCCTGGATGACCGGTTTCTGAGTACCGTTTCCGGCTGAAACAAGGCAGTACAGTGAAACTACAATTTCTGCTGGAAACTGAACTACTAGAATTCATGTTCCTTTAAGACTTAGATATATCTTAACTGCACTACATTGGAGGCAAAGAAGAAAGCAGCTGTTTCTCTTCATTCTATAGGTATGAGAAAGAAGAAAACTGTTCTTAATCTCACGGATGATTTTTCTCAGAGTCATCTCAAGACTCTGGGACTGATGGATATTGGGAAGTTCTTATAAGCCCTAAAGCAAATTTCCCTACTGGAAAGCTGTCCATTGTTCATTATATCATGGTCAAATATTACCAGAAGTAAGAAACTTCACAAGATCATGAACTTTCTGAAATGTAATTATATGTTTTTCAAGTAAATTTCAAGTAGCAGGTTTTCATCTGTCTCCTCCAGCCTTTCCTGCCGAGTCAATGAAAGAGCATAATCAATTCACTTTAAACACAAAAGTAAAAATACACCTGAAGTGTAGCAAAACAATGTGCAGATGTTTTGCCAGTTACCATCAAGTACCGACGATATTATCCTGTCAAAACAGCTGATTTTAGAAGAACACATAACTGGAAGGGACTTTCCTGGGTTGGTTAAGTCCAGTCACTTCTGTTTAAAATATACCCCCCAGAAAAGCTATTTAAAACATTAAGATTGTGATGTGTGCAAAAGAAGTATTTCTGATTTGTTCCGATGGAGTTGAATACCTAAGCGAGGAGTTTTTGTTGCTTAAACATCACCACTACTAGTCCACTGGAGTTGTGCCAAATCAAGCTTCCATTTTCTCTACTTCAGAAAGTTTAAAATAAAACATTAAGAAGCTGCACTGTTCAGTGTCCTGGGGAGAAAGAGTGGGTGATGTCCTGGAGTCCAATCTTCCATGTTGTATTTCCAGTTATAGAAGTGGTAGTCATGAAATGGAACTACTTCAACATAGTACACCACTTTTTCTCCCCACCATAATGACACTTTGTCAATGCTTCCAGGTTTAAAAGAGCTGTATTTCTGTATTTTAGCAAAAACAGTGCTGCCAAAATTTAACAGCAGTTTTCACAGAGAAGTCTCAAATCTATAAATTGCTCTTGGAATTCCAAAACTCTCACATATATATTTACATGCTTTATAACCCAGCTGCTAACTGTCTAAGTACTGCAGTCTGAATTGAAATTGATCTGCACTGGAACCAAGAGTTACAAGTTTGGAGGTTTTACATGGAAGAGACATCTATACAGAGATTTGACAACCATTTTAAGCACTGCTATTCTTACTGGAAGCAATTAATTTAGTAAATTTACTAAATTTTCAGTTCTAAATAAGTTTCCAGGCAACGTATCCTTTTCATCCATTCTTCCTCAGATTCTGTGGGATAACTGTTTAAAAAAAATGGGAATTCCCTGTATATACTTGTTTTATTTGGCACTTGTTCCACTTGCAGGTGCCTGCAAGCAAAGAGTTTTTCAAGACATAGAACCACTTGCTTTTTGATGTGATCCATTTCTCCACTCTTACATTAAGCCCCTTGTAACACTGCTTTTAGACTATTCAGCTTTTACTAGTGGCGTCTTTATTGCATGATTGCCAAATAAGCAAAGAAATAGGGAGATTGATCATCTGTATTTCAATTATTACCTTTTTCAAACAGCCCTTAGATCAGTTGGTAAACATTGTATTTGTTTTACTGTAAAGCCCTGTGAAGGATTCATGTGCAAATAGTATTTTATATATTTTATAATGTGCCACTACTCTTACTACATGTACTAAGAAATAAGAATTAAGTGGGGGTTTTTTACCCCCCAGGTCTGTAATCCCGAATGTATGTAAATTCTGAAGAAATACTTACTTCAGTAGGATATTTTATTAATCTCTGGAAATGGTAGGTAGATAGGAATAGTATATTGTCAGTATATACTGTCTTCAGCATCATTTGAGTAACACTGCATCATTTACTGGATTCCACCACAACTGAGAATCCGGGAAAAAGACAGTAAAAGAACTTAAAAAAAAAAAAGCTCTGCTGAAAATAAACTGTTTTGTGGTTAAAAACCAGCCAGTTGGAACTGAAGCAGTGTTTTCTTAGGGTGGTAGAACAGTCAGAAAAGTTGTTGGATTATTTTTGGCAGTGGACAGCATATTATAGCTCTATCATTACTGTTACTAAACTGTCAGAAGTCCACTGAAAGGGTTATTACTTTACTAGTACATTCTTGCAAAAACATGGCATACTTAGTCTGGTAGCATGAAGCTTTGGATTTTAGAACTTTTTTTGACCTGACATATTCATATCACTGTAACTAGCTTAACTCCTAAATACTTTAACCACACACGTTCAGTAGAACATGAGCCATGATCTACAGACAGCAGCAAAACCAAAGAGTGGCCAAATCATTGCAGAAGTGTTGTACAACGTGATACAATGAGCACGTAGCAGATCGACTCCTGTGCCCTGCACTGCTTGAAAACAGGCTTGGAAGATTTCAGTTAGATTTTTGAAAATTATGTAGCTTGTATTTGAATCTTGGTAAGAGCCAAACCCAGTGGCTACAGTCACTGGCAGCCAGCTCTCCTGTGGACAGAAACTGTGCAGGTGTAAAATGAATCCAGTTCATGTTTTGGCGTTTGCAGCATGCTCTCCTTAGCAAAGGCACTTGAATCTCTACACTGTGTCCAGCAGGATCTTTTGCAGCACAGGAGTACCTTATAAAACCCTTATTTACCTTATTAAATGGAACAGATAAGCTATCTAAATATTTAAGATTAATAAAATACTATTTCTATCACTTTCAATGGCACGCATGAATTTACAATCGGAAATGTACTCTACTGAGAAGGTGTCAGCGTGCCGGATTTAATTGGTGAAGAAAATAATGGTTTCCTTTGATTTGGGGTCTACATGAGCACTCACGGTGTAGCAATTAAGACTGGAGTTATTTCTGCCTTTACAGTAGCACAAAGACAAGTATTTAAGTATGTGCCACCTTCATGTGTCTGCAAGTTTTGTATCTTCAGTTCTTCTCAAGTATCAGCCACAATCAGATTTCTCTGCCCACAAACGGTAATCTGTGATTCTCATCCTGATTATCTACTGAATTGACCAAGACATTTCCCTGTAATTGTAGTTGTTGCTTTCAGCCCATTGCTTTCCTCTTCTTCACTGGGCTTCAGCAGCTACCCTTATCTTCTTGTCAATTTCTCCCAAATCCGGGAGCAGGTATACAGTTTACATTGCCTCAATGAAAAGAGTATCCCAGCCAAATAGCTCACTTGGACCCACTTTGAATCACCCAAAAGTTTAAGGCCTTTGTCCTGTGAAAGGTGTTCAGATTCTCTCCTAAGCCAGACTCAAGTATGTCTCTGGCCCTCACCTGATTCCTGCCTGAACACTAGTGAAAAAAGAAAGCCTGCCTAGAACAGAAAGAGGGTACCCAAATTGTCTTTTCACCTCACCAGTGCTAGTTTGTCAAAGATCTTGATTAAGAGATTCCATCAGGTAAGGACACACTTTGTTCACCCCCTACAATGTTATCCCAAGCTTGTCTCCCAGTTTCTTTTCATACAGCATACTGTTTTTCTGGTGTTTTTCCTAAAATTGCAGACATCCAGTGCTGAGGCTGATCAATTTGCTGGCTTTTAGCACACAGTGTCTTTTGCTCTGGCAGTATAAGACTGTAAGAATTTTATGGTTTTTTTCTCTTCCCATGTGTGAATGAAAGATCTCACGCATCATCTCTTCACTGAAACAGATTCTCAGCAGTCTCTTATGAAATTGCCCAAGTGGAACTCACGTTCCAAACAATCAGCAGAATCCAGACACTATTGCTGGACAACCTGTGAGATGTTGTCACTCCAGTCTGCTGAGCTGCACACTTTTTTCCTCCACTCACTTTCACTAAATGTGATGCTACTACAAAACAGCCAAGCCAATTTTGCAACTGCATTTCTTCACACTTAGCTCAAACAGTGATGGGGGGATAGGGGAGGCTAGAACTATCCCATAGGTAGCTGGTATTTCATGTGGAGTATTACAGTCGCTGACAACATTACCCTATGTGTTGACAAAAACTCAAAAGAAAAACAAAAGTTACTTTCCACTGGCTGTTTGGAATGTACGTAGTATGCATGTTGGCAACCCTCCTTCAGGGTCTCTAAAGGACTTTTAGCATTTGCAGCATCATAAAAGGAGAAAGCATGGGGTACAAACTAAGTAACTAAGATGTCTGCACAGCAGATTTGTGGATAGGACATAGATAGGTTCATGTCCTGCAGGTACTACAAACGTTTTTGGGTTTGAGTGTTTGAGTATTGACAATAGGAGTGCACCATTTTGAAGTACTGTGACAGAAAAAGGACACAGGGCTGGTGATAGTGCTGTTTAGACCAATCTGGACAACCAAGCAGAGCAGCTGCTGAGTTTTACATCAGCTGCATTTGCTGGCACACAATTTGTGGTGCCTTTACTTGTAACCAGACTTGCTTCTCAGACAAAGATGATGGGGGCGTCTGAGCTCTCATTTGTCTATCACTATTGTGCAAACTGAGCTCAGATTGTGACATCAGCAGGTATTGCTTCACTATCCTGCATCACCACCATTTTTAGTGAACCTGGAAGATGCCCAAGAGGGATCAGGAGCAGTGGATTGTTAACCATGGTCTGGTAAAGGTGCTGAATAAAGGTAGCTCTGTCTTACAAATGTGCTGCTCTTGAAAGTGAAGAACTGCATTTTAGACAACCTCTACACTGTAACAGTGAAAAAGGCACGGGTCAGCGAGCCAAGCAAGTGGATTTGTCCCTGTACTCCTGCTATCAAGTGGGGAATGGTACTGAAAACACTTATTGGCTGGCTAATTATTGAAACAAATACTTCTACTTCTAGTGGAACGCAGAATAAGCAACTCCCAGACTCAGCTACGCAGCCAAACTGGCCCGATGGCATGCTGCAGCCAAGCCCAGCTCAGCGTCTGGATGAAATAAGGACCTTGCTGGGGGAGCAGTGTTTTGTGCAGTGTACTCAGAGGTAAGCACAACACAAACACTCTTCTCAAAGCAGACTGAAATTGTCCATTACCAGTATCACACTACAGCAGAAGTGTTTAAATGACAGTTGACCAACATAGAGGTGGGGAAGAGAGCTGTCATCTTGAACTTAAAAAAATCATTGGTCTGTCTTCTAAAGAATGAAGATGAGGGCAATTTGCATTTAATGCTCTTATTTTTGGAAAAGCTTAGTTCTTTGACTTTAAACAAGTTGCTTCACTGATACCTGCTAGCAAGCTATTGTCTGGCTAAAATGGGAGTTTCCACTTATTCTGTCTTCTTTTATTCCAACTTCAGACATCATATCTTTTGTGGGAAATGTTTACTTATAATGAGAGATGGTCCACTTAGAAGTCACAGTTCTCGTTAAACATCCTCTGTTTTAGTACAGTTTTTATACTTTTGGCATTGAAATGTCTGTGATAACTTTTGTGGTCAACGTTACAAACACATACCCATTTACTATCAGCACTAGAATTGGCAGCTGTGCAACTCCCTGGAAATCCAGGTGGCTGCACTTGGCATTCACTGTGAATGCTTCTAGAAAGCACCATGAAAGGGTCTAGTAACTAAGTATCTTACAAAGTTTCAAAATAATCCCCCCAAATAGCCTGTAAATATCTGTACATGTCAGCAAAAAAGTCCACAATCCTTACAGTCCAAGGCATATCTGTTTTTTAAATGTTAACTTTTTTTGCTCATGTTGTCATCAAGTCTATTCCACCTTTTAAATCTGTCAGTTTCTATTCTTCACTAATTTAATAATTGATTAAAAGATTCAATTTTGAATCTTCATGAAAACCAGGTATCTCAAATACATTTTGTCGGTTTGTGCCACACTCCCCACAGAATGCTTTACCGCAAGGAGAGGAAATACAAGGCAAGTTATATTTGTGGTTTTTTTTTTTAAAAAAAAAAAAAAAAAAAAAAAAAAAAAACACACCAGCAAGCAGGTGAGATCTGATTTTGTGTTAATGGCCTTAAAGCAATAATCTTAGCATATGCAACATAAAAAACTCAGAGAAGGGAGATAAATGCAGCTGCATTTTAGAGCAGTGAATCTTGTGTAGCACAAAACCAGAAACAGCTCTTTGCTGACATTGCAACATCTCTTTCCTTTAGAAGGAAATAATAAAAAAAGGGCTTATGTATAAACACAATAGGTTGAGGCTGCCATTGGCATGTCTAAATTGTGCCTGGATTTTGTTCTGCAAACCTTTTCCATTAACATTTCTGTCGGGAAAGCTAACTCTTTAGAGACGTAATGAACCATCTGATTTTAATTTGGTTGTAGAACAAGGGGTTACTCTCTGAATCATGCATAGCCAAGTCATTGAGCTACACCCAGCTCTATTTCCTTATACAGATGATGATTACTGCTCAAGCACGAGCAGCATGTGAGAAAGCAGCAACCCTCAGCCTTGTTTTAAGCAAATTAAAGTAGCTTTGGAACAGTAAGGACTTTCTCTGTGAGAGAGATTTGACTCTCATCATCATCATTTTGTCCCCACTTCTTCCAGCCCAACTGTTGCACAGATAACTACTAATGTGGCTTTTGGCCTTTTTCTTCTTTTCTCCCCTTGAGGCAGGGACTGTAGCATCTTCACCCTCTTCAGTCACTCCCTTCACTTGGCATCTCCTGCTGAGTTCTTAAATGCTTGCCCAGCCCTGCACAAACACTGCTGTTTATTTCATTTCAGCTCTTGTCTGAGATAAGACTATCCACAGAAGATCCTACGGAACATCTCAGGGTTCTGCATTTTCTACAAGATTGTGCTCTAGCAAAGCTAAAGCCCTGGTTGAGTGCTTTAGTGCTGCTTGGGATTCTAATCTGAGACAGCTGAACAAAAAGAGACAGGGAATTTCAACATTAACTGACCCACACCCAGAAAAAACATTAAGACATGCTGGGAAATCATAGCGGAACTGCAGAGCCCGATTCCTCTTTTACAAAACCCTGTTTGTCCAGCCTGTGTGCGGCTGCCTGCCTACTGGCCGGACGCAGTGTAATCCAGGGCCAGCTGAGACATGTCAGGCAAAACAAGGCAAAGAGACAGGGGAGGAGCCTCGCTTGGTAGGTTTTTTCTGTTTATACCCTGTCTCCGATTATTAAGTCTTCAGAGAGGAAATACAATGTCTGCCCTTAACTGCAATTTCAGATCATTTTTTAATGTCTCTTATTCCCAGGATGCCTGCTGCTGATTTGTTAACCCAACATATGGCTGAATTAGTCAACACATGGTAGTTACCTAACAAGGTATTACTGCTGCTGGTCTTCTAGCATAAAATTGTTCTCAGTAAAGTTTTAGACATTTGTTTTACCCTTTTCCACACCCAAACCAATGTGCATATTCCCCAGATCAAAGGAAGGCTAGCACTGGCACTGGATCTGCTATGCAGTGACATTTGTGGAGCTTCTTGCTCTTGGCACTCTGAAAAAACAAAGGTGTTTCCCTGTACATAATTCCCAGCACGGTTTTAAGATATGCTGTACCTGAGATGCCAACCCAGAAGTAGCCTGTCACCCACGGTGTTCCTATGTAATACCCATGTTTGTCCTAAAAGGCAGCTTGAACATGATAAAATCCCATCTGCCCTTGGGACATGTGATGCCTGAGCTCTTCTGGGAAGGAGCCTGGGCTCTGTCTGCCCAAAATCAGCAATGCAGTGTGTCCTGAAAGGTCAGATGGGCTAGATGGAGGCTGCTGGAGGCTGCTGAGCCAGTCAGAGTGGTGGGGCCTGGGCCTGTCCACATGGCAGGTAAGCGTGACCATTGAGTGCGTGATAATGGCACAATTCACTCCCCCCCTTCCACAAGTACTGGCTTGGTGGTCCCCACCCTAGCCCCAAGGACACCTCTGCAAGCAAATTAACTGAATGGACAGCTATTTTAGCTAAGGGACTGCTTCTACTGTCACTATTCTGCAGCCAAGAGACTAGCCCTGGCCAAAAAGGTTGCTGCAAAAATCACTAGATTTTACTCCTGGGAACATGCTGCTGCCATATGGTCTCCACATTAATAACACCAAACAAGTGCTTCATAAACAGTGTTCTAATAACAAATACCAGAGGAATTAATAATAATCTAGCTATTATTTTCTAATGTTCTCGCTTTATTAAGAACATTTATGCTGTCTGAATAAGCTCTTCCAGAAGAACAGCATCTGGCACCCACATGAATACCTGATGAAATCTGTATGATCCTGGGTATCTTGTACATTTATTGTCAGCAACGGCATCCGTTTCTGCCAGCATGGCTTACAGTAACATTACATTTTTCTTTTGTTCTAGGTGCATAGCGTAATGCCCGTGCTGTACTACATTCTGATTATCGCTTTTTTGATCGGCACACAGGCAGCTCCAAAGTCAGAGGACAATGCTCCACTGGAGTACCTTGCAGAACACTCCCTGCTCAAAACCCATCGAAGTAACAAACACCACATTCCCAAGGCAACTCCACAGACATCCCATGGCCACTCTACTTGGACAACAGGTAGAGGAGAAGCTATAAACATCACCATGGACCCAAAATTTTTTAAGAAGAGGCGTTTCCGGTCTCCTCGGGTGCTGTTCAGCACACAGCCCCCTCCAGTGTCAGGGAAAGGACAGAATATGGGATTTCTCAACAGTGCAGGTTCTCTCAACAGGACTGCCAGGACCAAGAGGACCGCGCATCCCATATTACACCGGGGAGAGTTCTCGGTGTGTGATAGCGTCAGCATGTGGGTTGGGGACAAAACCACAGCCACTGACATTAAAGGCAAAGAGGTGACAGTGCTGGGAGAGGTCAACATTAACAACAACATTTTTAAGCAGTACTTTTTTGAGACCAAGTGCAGGGACCCTAAGCCAGTCTCCAGTGGGTGCCGAGGGATCGATGCAAAGCACTGGAACTCTTACTGCACCACAACACACACCTTTGTCAAAGCGCTGACAATGGAGGCCAAGCAAGCAGCCTGGCGATTTATTCGAATTGACACTGCCTGTGTGTGTGTGCTCAGCAGAAAGTCAGGGAGACCCTGAGATGGACCTAAACCCCATGATGACATCCTCCTACCCCCCTACCTCAGTCTGTAAATTATTTTAAGTTATAAAGGACTGCATGGTATATTTATAGTTTATACAGTACAGAAAGAACCTCATTATTTATTAAACTCTTTTCAAAGCCTTTTGTGTTTTGCAATTTATTTACTGGCAGAACCCTTCAAAAGATGTTCACCTTGGTCTCATTCAACCCTACAACTCTGAAATGTTCACGGGGCCATTGAACAATCTTTGCTCGCCATTTTACTAAAAGAAAACATTTTTCACACAGTTTTCACACATATTCCTCTCTTCCACAAGAAAATAATTTTCCTCACAAAACCTGACAGTTTACTGTGAATATCTTGTAGGTTTATTTTAAATTGAAATGTTTTACCCAACTACCAAGAGACTGAAAAAGACCTTTCAAAACTTGCTTCCAGTTTTACTAATTGTCTATAAAGTTATTAATCTTATATAATTAATCATCTTAGTGAACCCCTCATAGAAATACTAGTTCTTCATGTTGATAGATAAATTTCTAAGTAAGATCTTTAGTGCATTTTTTAAAATTGTCAAATTATTGTCACTGGAAAAATAATCCGTTCTGAATTATTTTGGAACATTTGTCTGCACAAGAGTAGAATCTAGATGTATGTATTTTTGCCCTAAGATGGTATTTTAGAGTTCATTATTTATGAGCTATATTAGAGTGATGGAGTTGCAAATGTCAATATACATACATAAATTTAAAAAGTTCATGTGTCTTGTAATTAAAATTTGAAAATTCTCTCAAGCTAGTATTCTGGTAATAGGGACTTGACATAGGAGTAAGTCTTTTCATGCATGATAGAAGAAAATTTGAAAAAAAATCACCAAGGCTCTGTTTTAGCAAGAAGTCCCAAAATAACCCTATGCTTATAATGTCTGTGCTTCAGGGAAAATTGGTCTCTAGAAGTACACAGTGGAGTCTGAGGTCTGTGATGGGTGTTTCAGTCATTGCACACTGAAAAAAGCTCCACGTTCTCTCATTGTTTCCTTTGGAAGAGCAGCTGTTATCCATTGCAGAAACTGTTTCAAAACAAATACCATCACGGTTTTTCAGCTTGGTTTCTTCCAAATGCTGTCTGTGTGAAGTGGAAGGCACTGAGACAGAGATCATTCCTGATAATCACTGGTATGCCACTTTTCAGCTCCCTCTAGTAGGTGGTTATGTTGTGGGACAGCAATATTCCAAAGAGAGTGTTTTGCTCTCTCCAGAAAAACGTACTTGCAATATTTGCATGAATAGTCAGTTATCTGAAAGGTCAAGGAAAGGGCAGGCTCCTGACTGTCCTGTGTTCTCCAAATAATGATGACTTGCTCTGGAGCAGGGGGAGGCAATGAAGACTAAGGATGTATGCATCAGATGCTTTGACACAGTCGCAGAACACAAGAGCAGCAGCAGCCACCTGCCAGTCATCACAGGAGAGATGAAGGGAGAACAGTGAAACACACAGTATTCTGAAGCAAAGAACAATGCAGAGTTGGAGCAGAGTCCTGCCTGTGCTCTTTGGCCATAAAACAATGGACAAAAGTAACAAATCTGCTTTAGAAGTGCTCTTTACCATACATGACACAATGTGACTAGGGAAAAATGAAGCTGCTACTCATCCGGGACTTCCAGGTTTATGGAGACTGCTATTATTTTACCACTGACATAACAAAACTGAAAGCGTCTCATGAATGCATTTGGTAATTCCAAACATATGTAGACTTGGCATTTCTTCAAAGAGCCCTGAAACTGATGACTTTCTTAGTCAAGAAAGCTGGAGAGGGACTTTTTACAAGGGCATGTAGTAATAGGACATGAGGCAACGGCTTTAAACAGGAAGAGAGAAGATTTAGATTAGATATAAGGAAGAAATTCTTCATGGTGAGGGTGGTGAGGCTCTGCAACAGGTTTCCCAGAGAAGTTATGGATGCCCCATGCCTGGAAACATTCAAGGCCAGGTTGGATGGGGCTTTGAGCAACCTGGTCTAGAGGAAGGTGTCCCTGCCCATGGCAGGGGGGTTGGAACTAGATGATCTTTAAGGTCCCTTCCAACCCAAACCGTTCTGTGATTCTTAAAGCAATCTTGGGAACTGACATTCCTTCCACATCCAGCCCACTTAGGAGTTCCTCTGACTACACCTTAAAGCGCATTCTTGCCAAGAACAACGTACTACTACCTGTAACACTCAATCTGAGGGACAAAGAGCTGTCATTAAAAATTCTACAAACTACTGCTATGAATCTGGACCTTGATTAAAATTTCTATTAATAAACATTTAGCTATTCATTATGCAGGGAGGGTTTATTTAGTCTTGCAGTTACTGATGCAATCTATTCCACATTTATCCCTTCAGTTGATTTATTTTTTTTTTTGTGCTCCCAAGACTGAATCTGGACTATTGGTTCATCCTTCATGACAGTGATCTATTGTATTACTGGTACTTCTTGCCTGTTCATAAAAAAGGTCTCAAAAGGGAGGGTGGAAGAGTGAAAAGGACAGTTCGATGAATTCACACTTGATCTTGATCCCACTATTAATCACTGAATCTGGAATTCCAGACTTAGAGCTACAAACTCAAGCCTGTAACTTTAAGAGTGTACATCACTTCTCTCCCTGCACATATGTTATTGTGACATGTTGATGTGACCAATGATCTACTGAGAAGTGGTGAAGTATTTCGAGAAATTAATTTAATGAGAATGTGGGGTTTTATGATTATAAAATAATAAAAACCTGGAAAAGTGCATTCTTAGAAAGATAATTATTGCCATATTTCAATGTTTGTATTAACTGTGCACTTAGATGGCAAGATAAGGTCCATCTCTGATGACAGCTACACAAACCCAATCTGTGAGATTCCCTCTGCAGCACCCAAACTTCATTCCACTTACAGATGTTTGTGCCAAGTTTAAAGACTAGGATTTAAAACAACAGCAGTCCCAGCCATTCTTGCAGTAAGTGGCATCACACTTCCCTGTTACCTCCAGCAACAGAGAAATAGTCTTGATAAAGCCCAAGCACAGAGTTTCTTGCAATCCAAATAAGTTTGTATCATATGATAAGGATATCCTGAATAGCCAGAAATTAAGTACAGGACTGACCGCCTGGAGGTATAAGGAATTCTCATCTCTGGACATGCCAGATGAGACAAGTATTAGCCAGAAATGCTTCTGCCTCGAGTGAAATGCAAGGACTACATGAATTTCAGTAACATTTGTCACAATTTGCATGCTTCCAGACAAGAGTTAAACTATAATTCTTTTTGTTGAAGTCATGCTCACTGTTGTCACTCATCCACAGAAAGGCTGAGAAAGAACTTTTGAACATTTTTTGTTAGGTATATGGACACTGTTAAACACAGCCCCATACTTTTAGAATTTCAATACATGGATGGAGGAGTACAAAATTCAGGCTACAAAATTCATGCAACAATTGCTGTGTAAAAACTCACAAATGCTATTGGTCTACAGCATAGCAGGCTGGGTCAATAAAATCAGAAACGGAACAAAACCTGGGAGAGCATTTTCGATACTGTTATTGATACTCTCTGGAGGTTTAGCCTTCCAAACCATAGTGAAGCCAATGACAAGGCATCTTTCATAAAGACCTTCTGATTATCTCAATCTCTTAGCATCCTACATCAGAGACAGGTGAACTGTCATGGACAATTCCTCTACACAAACACATTGCAAGGGTAGCTTAAAAGCCAGTGTTTCCCTGCATCATACTAGCAGCTCAGTCTCAGAATGCAATGCCTCCAGGAGGTGAATCAGCGCGTGCATTTGTCACTGATTATCATGACTGCTCTCTGCTTCCTTGGGCAACAACTGGTATCTTAAAAGCAAAGGACTACATCAAGATTTAGTTAGAAAACTGACTCAGTGCAAAGCTGTGATTAATTTTTTTTTTTCCCCAGAGATAAAATCCAGCTAGACATGCCTGAGATATTGTCTCAGTTGCAGTGACTTGATCTTTTACATCATTAGGTTACAGTAGACTGTAGTATACAATGCCTTCTGGCCAGAGTACAGAAAAGGGGAAAAAAAAAAATCACCTGTCTTCAGTTTGTTCTTCTGGAAAGTACACTCATGAGGAATATCTGACCAACATATAGGATTGATAAAACATTTAGAGATAGATTATGCAGATTAAATACAAACAGCAATGCAAAGTTATGTATTCTAATTCGAAATACCTATTTTCAGTGTTGCAGTAAGTAATTTTCCAAATACTTAATGCAAATTGATTCAGTGCTGCTGTTTGGGAAGCTGTGACAGCTATTATCAACTGTCAACACAGTTGTGTTAAGTCTGTAGCTTGTAAATATTTTCAGGAACTGTCTTTTATCATGGTTAGCTTCTTTCTTTCTTTTCTCCAATCAAGCATGTGGTAGTCCACCATTTTATTGTCTGCAACTCGCACTATGATCAATGTACAGAATCCTGTATTGCTGCAGTCAGGTATGAAGAGGCTTGAGTGCCTTGCTTAAATGCCTTCCCCCGCTCCTTTTTTTTTTTGTATACACATTCTGGTGTAATGTCAGTGTTACGTTTACTGATTGAAAAGCTGTGCTTTCAACAGTGCCCTCTCTCAGTGGCTTAGAGCTACCAATCAGATGGCGGCAGTATGTTACAAACTCATTTGCTGGAGAAATTGGACTGATGGCAATTACAACAAAACATACTATGAGGTTATACAGTAGGGCAAAGGTGGAAATCTGTTTTCTTACATGATGTTAAGGAAAGAGGAAAACAATTACAGGGTTACTGCTCAGCAGTCTTCCTGGATTCTGAAGGAGATCTTATGTGAACAAAACTATACCACAACTGCAAGAGAAGGGATGAGAGACTGAAGAGCCAGGTGACATCATAGCTCAACTTACACTGCTGAAACACTGTTAAAAGGCACCTAAAATGGCTTATTTTGCTGCTGTTTCCACTGTATGCAAGTAATGACAAGAGCATCCATATTTTGATAAATTACTTTCATTTGTAATAGCTGCAGTTTGAACATATATGCTGATTCAAGACTGCAGTTCAGTATGGAGAGTTCTGCAATAGAATGGACTTGATAACCTTGCTCACTTATTTGTACAAGGTGACAATAACTGAAAAAAACTGTGAGGAACGATCTCTACAAATCAACTTTGTTCAACATAACTGCTAGTTTGCAGCACATTTCATTTCTCAACAGTGCCTCTGGTACCCACAGCTTCTCCACTTCTTTTGAAACAAGAGGTACACACTGTTTGCTGGATACTTTTCTGACTGTTTAAGAAGTCCATGAAGTTTTAGTTATTTATTCAAGTTTGACAACCAATTGCTTCCCTAAAGATAAAGTGCCTTCATTTCTTCTTAAAGCCTTACTTATAAATATAAGGATTGAAAACAATTATAACTAAGAAAAAGGAAAGCTACTTCATATAAAGTAAGATCAACTAGGGGGACCGCTACGAAACAGACATTTATTGGAAGAATTGCACAGTCACTATGACAAGAATCTGAAATTCACCTCTAGATTCTGAGGCAAGAAAAACAAGATTCTTATATTTAAAAGCAAATCAGACCAGACTTGGTTTTACCTTTAGCAAAATGCCACATGCATGATACCAACGATTTCACTACTGCTCATTTTGTCTAGGGAGTGCGGGTTAAGTTTTGCCTGGAGGAAAACAGATCATTCTCTAGAAAGATGAAGAATGTGTGGACCATAACCAGTTTCCGTCACCTAACATGGGATTCATCCTCTCATCACTGCTGTTATTACAGTTTTGGTTTGAGGGTGGTTTTTGTTAGAGGGGACATGGGCTAGGGGGTGACAACACATCTAGAATGCTACTGGTTACGCAATCATTCCTACTGCCGAGTTGATGTCTAAAGCCTGGAATGCCAGAAAGCCCATGCTAATGCCTATACCTGCAATCAGGTTATACTTCATTGGGCCTTGCCTTGATTATTTTCACTTCAACTGCAATACAGACAGGAAATTTTGACATTGACAGAGAAAGAGCCAGGTTAGATAACAGTCATGCTTTCTCTACATGCTTACTTTCATTCCTTACATGACACTGCTGCTTCATTATCTAAGCCCTTATTTAAACATAAGATTAAAGAGAAATGTTGTACAAGCCACACCCTTGCCAGCTTTTCTTTAGTAAGAAACATCTTTCATTAGAGCAATTACAAGTTCCCTGACAGTAGTTGTAGGGCTTCGAATCACTGTGTATTGTATTTTCACTTTTCTCTGGCTATCTTCTAGAAGAAATCTTTGCTCTAGAAAAGTCAGCTTCCATATGCTTACAAATAAGCTATCCTGATATGGCATCTCTAGTATTATGTAACAGTCATTGGACCTGAGAGGCAATCGTGAATTCCAGCACTTGGTCTGTATAACCATTCAAGATTGTTCATTGACACTTCAGCAGCACTCTTCAACCAAGCTGCTTTATGAAATGAAAAGAAACTAGCAAAAACTAAGTAACATTGTATGTTGCAGCCCAAAGCGGAACAAAATATGGAATAACCACTATACAGCAGTTTAGTATTTAAAGAAAACAATCCAGCAGAACACCTGGGCACAGGGGACAGGACTGAAACTAAGAAAATACAAGACAGAATTATCCAACTTCCAGTCTGGCCAGGAGAACAGTATCCATTGGTTTTAGACAGTATAAGGGAATCAAAACAGGACCAACAGCTCATTAGAAGCACAGATGTTCCTTGTGCTTGGTTGGTGTTAAAGAGCAAACCAGCTCCATAATGGTTTAAAGAAATGGTGACACTAGCTGCACAACCTTAGTGCTAACATTCAGAGATGTGCTTTCCTCAGTCCAATCAGCTGACAGCTTTTGGTATTTCCTTTATTCATATAAGAAAAGGTAAGGTTAACATGCAGCACAGAACAGAGGACACCATCCCAAGCATGACAACAGCAGACAAGAAGAGGCTTTGCAGGTAGGGGGCCTTGCCTGAGAATTCTTAATTTCTCCAGGACAGAGTTCTCTGACCAGAGGATCACTTCTTTCCTATACACACAATTCTACAGCAGATCCCAGGCATTGGTCTCAAATTATCAGATAAAATATTCTGTCCTTATCCTCCCAGTGATAACCATTCCTGCAATGACTATTTTTGCTTTATGAATCTAGTAAGCACCTCCCCAGTGTTCTTTGAGTTCTTCTTAGAGTCCTTCCAGAGTTCAAAGAGCACCAAATACTTCCTGATGGAATCGGAAATTCATAGCTTTTGGAGGGTTTCCCTAAACTCTCCAAGAAATTAGGAGGAATGATGAAGCTGCAAAGTTTTACTGTGCATCTTTGTTCAGGAAAGCCATTATTTTGCTACCAGTTGTCCAAGTGATGGGGACACTACAATCTGACTATAATTAAAGTCACCAGGGTGGGGTAGGAGGTTCTTCCATTACGCTTCTGCCAAACTGTTTTGGAGGACAAATTTTTCTTGCTTTACACCAAAAGAAAACAAAAAAATCCACACAAATGCCCATGTCTAAATCAGCTAGATGGATAACTGCTTTAAATGCATATGGCTTTTTCTTTTGAAGCACTGCTTTTCGCACACATGGCTTTTAAATAGAACATTGCCAGCTAGCATTAAAGCACAAAATCCACCATACTTACTCTGCCAACTAGTACTTCACTTAATACTCAAATTCAGTTACTGCACGATGGCTCCTTCTGCCTGGATAGAGCAAGCCTGTACTAAACGCACTGACTCACAGATTGTCTCTTTCGTATCACTTTTATTTACATAATCCAGCACGCATAGTGGCCCCTCTTCAGGCATTTAGCAAGATCTTGCCCTTAACTTTGTTATCCAAAGCATGATCATTTGAGAAATGAATCATACAGTTGTGAAGCTATACAATAACTTTTAACCTATGTAATACCTTTAGCCTCTCATGAACACAGTGCAGATGCTCTCAGCATCTCTATGAAAAGTACATCTGCTGTTGCTACTGATCATATGCATCCTCTGGGGATTTTGTTCTGTTTTCCTTTTTCCTCTTGAATCATTTGATTTGGTTAGATTCCAGTTCTACTGCACAGAATCCAACTCTGAGAACAAGTTAAGCTGTGGCAGGAAGGAAGGAACGTGGGCAATCCGAATTCCCTTGTGAGAGATCTATTAACCAATAAATAGCAAGACTTTTATTACAGGTCCTAATTAAAATAGAACTTGTCTGATTTAGGAGTTAAACTGCATACTAATTCCAAAACTCAGTTGGAGTTGCATATGTTGCAGTAACATTCAAGCTCTATTCACTTTCATTTTGTATTGACTTGATGCACAGTAAAAAAAGGAAAGGGAAAAAAGTGTTCATGTCACCAACTGCAAATGATTGCTTTGGTTCCAGGTTCTTCACACAGACTGGAACTCAAATTTCTAAAAAACACATGCACTGTGAGTCTTTAAACATCATGGGATGACATTTTAAGTGGGGTGGAGTGTGCTGAACATAGGAAAGAGCTGCTGAATAGCTAAATTATGAAAGAGGGTGTACAATTCACCCGACAATATACACCATTGTCAAACCTATAATTACGAGATCCAAGTTTTTATTCTGCTTTCCCACATAAAGTTAAGAATACTTTTCAGAAAATCATGAAAAACAATTTCCTATTAAGGGAGTAAAAAACTGATCAGATAGATTTTGTACAAATTTTTCAATAGCTTTTATGTCAACTGAAAAAAACTGTAAGAAATTTTAGCCATAAATACTGTTTAGCAAACAGTAAAACTAGAGGCTTAGGTAAAAATATTCTGAATCAGAACACCTGTATGTAACTAGTTAAGATGAAGAACTGAAGGTGACCAGAATGTGAAAAGTGTATGAAAAGTCCGTTGTCCTTCATTATTTTCCTAGGACTACAAAATCAGAATAGACAAGGAAAGCAAAAAGAAGATTTTTGGTATCATAGAAATAAATGTAGGTGATTAGTAACATAGGAATGGCAGTATCTAATGGAAAAGTGCTGTTCTAAACTGGGACTGTTTACTGACTAATGATGGAAGTCCAGTTCTCACATTCTACCAAGACAAGAGCTCTTGAAGTTCTCTTTCAAAGTGCACTCCTAAAGTAGACCATTGAAGCCAAACACAACAGACTTTGCAAGGGCTATTGTTACTCTGAAGCAAACACCTTTTCAAATGTCTGACAGAAGCAAGTTATTAGACAAGCTAAAATCTGAACAGTTAGGCACTAACACCATTTTCAATAGCCATCTAACATGTATTTCTTGCAGAATTACTTGTCAACTACAGTATTAGAATTACTACTGAACTGTAAAAACCAAGCAAAAAAACAGACAACATGCAGCTACTTTTCGCCACAAGACGGCTAGCTACTAGCTGATGCAGAAAAGCCATACATAACAGATGTCATTTTCTTGCTTCACTCCTTGCCATGTAAGTATAGTGACCAACACATAATGCAGCTTACTATGTATTGAAGGTACTGTTATAATTAATGACTAATTGCTGACGTATGAAAGGGGGGGGGGGAAAGGTCGGTTTACTTGCACTTGACCACCTTTTGTTGAAGTTTTCATGCTTCCTCTTTGTTGCTGCTGCAAGAAAGTCCCCAGACCCAGGAGAACTGTGGCAATAAAGTTTCAGAAAAAAGTTAAAGGCTTTCTGCTGTGTCCCGAGTTGAATCAGTTATTCTGATTACAATTTCCACAGCCAGCACAAGGAGGAGAGTGGCACTATGAAAATTAAGGTCATACATTCCAAGAGTAGCAGACTTCTGTACAAGCTCAGCACTACTGACAAATGAACCACTTTCCATCCAATTAGGTTACATCAAGAGATTTATCTTTCTGAAATTGGAAGAAGATGGTGTCCCCAGCAACTTCAGTTGTAATCAACCTAGAAATTTCCTTCAAATTTGCACTTGAAATACTGAATTGCCCTCAACAATGTTTTAAAGATATTACAGGTCCTAATTTTCTGAGTTATTTAAAAATAACCAGACAGTTCTTTGGAGAATTTAACATACAGACTGTCTTATCTACAATAGATTCGGGACAAATTGAAACAAATAATATTTATCCCATCTTCCCTAAACTCAGGTTATCTTCAACTTTATCATACTGCTTAGACATTGACTAATGCAGGTGAACAGATGACTCATCCAGTGATTAATAACTTCCAATACAGCTGTCATCAGCAGGGCTTAAACACTGACTTCTGAACATCAAAGCTATGCAAAGACAAATAGGCGTAATCAAATTAATAAATGAGATTTTGCAAACTGGAACTGCTCCTAGCTTCTTCAGCACTAGCCTGAAAAATGATGTTTATTGTAAGAGTTTACTCCTTATGTTCATGACAATCATTCTTCAGATAAAGTATACACTCGCAGCAGTCTTGCCACTGATCTTACACTGCAAGTCAAGTCAACAAATTCTATTTTTCTCTTAACTAGTTCTAACAGGATCTTATGTTTGAGCATAAAAGATGATTTGACCAACATTTAATACTGTCACTTTCTCAGCATTGCCCTATATTTACTTACAAACTGCTGCCTCTTATTAATGCTGACATGTTTAGGAAACAGCTGTACTACTACGCACACAGCTGAAGCTATCAGCTTGAAATCAAACAGGTTGTCTTGCAGTTTGCATGGTTCCATTTTGTTTTAGCAAGTTTTCTCCGTCCCATTCTTATTTCTCTTTTATTTTCATGCACTAAATTTTTTTGTGCTCAGGATCTAGCTTATTAATATTATTTTTGAAATGCTCCTCAACAGCAGCAGCTCTCATACTGGTTTTGCCCATTTTTCACAATGCTTACCTACTTTGCACCTAATCCCATAAATCTTCATTTTCTATTTTGCTGCTTGTTTGTTTCTCAAACTGGCACCCTACTTAAAAGGCACAGAAGATGCTGTCACTCACCCACCAGGCAGGTGGTGGGTGCACAGCGGTGCCCAGTCAATTAATCTGGGCCTTCAAAACAGGTATCATTCCTTACCTAAAGGATCTTGCCTGTCAGTACTTGAAACGGCAGTTGGAGGCAGGAGCACCCAGGCCACAATTTTAGCTGCTTATGATAGAGTAGTAGATGGAGGAATGAACACACATTTTACTCTCCAAAGCTCGCGCAGAACGGGCTGCAACAACGCCAGTGCTCCTGCCAACAGGCTTCACTCTTTGCCTGACAGAGTCTCTGTCATCCAAGTACCTTAGATCCTTCCCTCAGATACGTATTAAATGCTGTATTTTGCAACTTGAGCATCAGTTACAGTTGGAGACAAAACCACCACTCCAGAGTGCTCAGAGCAGCCCATGGAAATAGTAGACTTTCTTGGTCATTTGCCCTATTTGTATGAGAGCTCTGCAATTCACTCCACTGGAAAACTGCTAAATATACCCCTTTCAAAGGCTGATCATTTTCAGATACTTTGTAGATGTAAGGAATTTACTATATAGGAAATGAATAATGATTTACGCTGAGCTGAGGCAGGACTGAAAATGAGAAAAAAAATGCGTACACTTACGGCATTTATTTTATGTCTGACAGTTTCTTACTGGCAGTCTTCATGTAAGTACCACATCTCAAGCAATCATTGTAAAGCCCTAAAATACTCTTTCAAAGAAAATGTACGTTTTTGAAAAGGGGTTCTATGGATTTTTTTACTTTGTTTGTTTGTTTGAATAAAGCGGCTACGAGGATACAAAAAGGTTTCTGGGCTGACTCCAGTTGCTTTCCTGGCTTTTTTCCAACTATGTTCCAATCAGGGGTTGTTCAAACTAGCAAACAGTATTTTTGCATTTACTCATACAAAAAATTGGGAGCTCTGGTATTTTTTTAGCACATTACGAACAGGGTTCAAGAGTACTCCCTCCTCTGTCATGTGGTTCTGGCTGTGCATAAACATTGCTTTGACCAATAGGGGCAAATTTAGATACTTCCCAAGAATGATTTGTTGCATTCTCACGACAATTGCGATCCCAGACTGGATTAGATCCAGTGGGAAAATGTTTAGACAAAGTACCACACCAAACAACACCCTTGAGAGATGTGCCTGTGGTTTGCCTATAACAGAAAGTAAGGTTACAGAAAGACATTAAAAAAATGTCATGCTATGATTGTATGTTTCAGAGTGAATGACCTATTCACAGGGAGTAACACTCCAAAGAGATTTCAGGAAAAAAACTGAGCATCCAGCAAATGTGCAGTCATGCTCATGAACTCTAACACCAACCATTTGGTTCAGCTCTGTGTAACTCAAACATCGTAACAGTCCAGAAATGGGAAACAGAAAAAGAAAGGAGGTACACGGGCAGACTAGAAAAGGAAACTATCACTTCAGCCTCTCCCCCAAACCCTCTCCCTCCTGACCCACTAGATTTTAGGTTTCAAGAGTCCTTAGGAAATAT
Source organism: Cariama cristata (assembly GCF_000690535.1). Lineage (NCBI taxonomy): Eukaryota > Metazoa > Chordata > Aves > Cariamiformes > Cariamidae > Cariama > Cariama cristata. The sequence continues at coordinate 10,075 of NW_009606807.1, read as the reverse complement.
TTAGCTAAAAAGACTGTACTCCTCATTCAGTGATCAAACATGAGAGGTAAGCATGTGGGGACTGGGACTCGGAAAGCGCAAATGCGGCATGAAACCGGAAGCAGGAAAATGGTCTTAGCACTTCTACTATGCTGCACTAGCCAGAGCATAACGAGGAGGTTGAGAGAACCAACTATTCCCCTATGTACAACAGCTTCCCCAGCAAAGAAAAAAAAAAAAAAAAGATGAAGAGCGAGACCATTGTGATCAAGACCATCATAGGAAAGCACCAAGAGTACAGAGTCACTATTACTAGGTAAAAACAGAAGTTGGCAAGCGTCTGGCTTTAGATGGCAGGCATAGCCAGTCTGCCACGTAAGTAGTTTCACCTCCTCAAACATTTCTACCTGCACTCACATTTTACTTACAGATTTTGCAACAGATTTGCTTCCCATTCACTGCAGAGTTACGGTGGAATAGCTGAAGTCCAACCACGGCTTCTTTTGTGCAGTCAAGAGCAACACAGCATATAATGGTTGGGGGCAGAGAGTTTATGTCCATCACAACTTGTAATTCTGTAGTAATACTAATGGATTCTTTAGTGTCTCAAGTATTTTAGAGACTTGGCTCTGATACCAGCTTAGGCCACAAGTCGTTTCATTGTGAGCAGACAGAAAGCAAAATCATAAAACACTTCTACCAAAATATTTCTGGCAACAAGAACCAATGAGACAACAAAGGCAGAAGCCCCACTTCCTTAACTACAGTTCAGCTCCTTAACAGTCTTTGCCTTCTCAATTCCCAATACCTAAATCTAGCCTATGCCTCTACTCATTTCTTCTCACCAACTAGTTTGGAACAACATTTCCAAACAGTTGCTTGGGTTTTTTTCCTCCTTCTTATTGGTTTCCCCTTTCTTCTTGTATTAGAGTTGTTTAGACTCATTCTACTTGCGCAGATTCCACTCAAGGCAATAAAGTTATTTCTGTTAACACTTCTCACTCCAAATATTTCTGGTCTCAAAGGTATTTTTGTCTTCGTCTTCAACTTGCTTGAAGACTACTATGCAAGCTGCATTATGCAGTCCCTTCAAGTGAGTTTTATTCATTTTTGTTCCTTTTATTGCTACAGCAGATTGCTCTGAATAGCAGTGACTATATGCGCACATTCATACAACACAGAAATAATTAATTATGTCTGTACACACGTTGTTAGAAGCTCATTAAAACTACATTTTCACAATCATCTTGTGATAGTATGGTTATGAATATATTTTCTGATGTGGGTGACATCATTATTCAGCTTTTCTTACACTCTTTGTTTGCTGGAATGTTACCTAAAGCTGTTTAAAACCTAGAAGATGCAAGAAATTGAAATCATCTGGAGACAGCTTCTTGTCTGCCACTGATGACAGGTAACATTACAAAAACTAATTCATCATTATTGTTAAATTACTGTTAGAGGTAGTGCTAGTTACTATCAGTCACATCTTTGCTGTGAATACACAAGAGATCCTTCGTAAACCAAAGACGAATCAACAGCAAAAGATAAACAGCCAGAATATGTAGGAATGACTTACTGGTTCTTAAACTGTATGTCCTTCATTTTATGTTTATGCTCACTGTTTAAATTCACTTCATTTCTAACCTGGAGGTCAAAGTGAAATTTCTTGTATTTATTTTTTCAGTGTGATGGAATAAGCAGAATGTCGTGGTGTTACTTTATGAAAAATCATGTTAACTTACATTACAAACAATGGCTTAGACTTTATCTGAGGTGTATTTTGAAGCAGTAACAGCATAAAGCTGAGACCACTTTAGTCAACCTGGGAAGCTGATAATTGTGGTGCCTTTGTGGACAGTATGGTCCAGGAAGGAGGGGCTAAACTTCAAGGTTCATGGGCAGAATGGTTCATTTTACCAGGGTGGGGAAAGAAATTAGAAACAAACAGACAAGAAATAGAGGACCTCTGAACCAACAGGGGCAAACCAAAAAACCTTCTTAAGCTTGTCAAAAACAGTTTCTACAGCTTTTAGGACCTAAACAGCATTTTGGTATTAGTATAAAAGTATCTAAGCCTCTATTTAGCCTCTTCCTTTTGCATAAATGTAAGAGGCTGAGGGAGCTGGGAATGAACAAGGAATCAAACAACCATTTCACCTCCTGTATTAGACCACCATCCAAACGGCCAGTCCTGCAAAGAACTATAACCAGGGGCAGGGGGGACCCAGGGAACCCTTAGCATACCATGCCGGCTCTGAAAACACAAACAGCACCTCTATGAAGCAGACAATGTTCTTATATGCAAAGATGTAAGAAGTAAAAGTGAGAGGATTCTTGCAAAGAGGTCTTGAGGTTGGTTAGTATGACAGCAACATTGCTATGGGCTATTTTTAAACCCCTAGATAAGAAGTAACATGCAAAAACAATTAAAGCTTAATGGCTACTTAAGAGAATTTAGTGGGGCAGTTGGTTCCACTATGGCTTATCCAATGCATCTCATTTCTTCTCCATTAGATGAAAGGAACATGAATAGACGTCTATGTCCAGAGCATCAAAGAATCCTTTTCCTTTTTCAGAGAAAGGTATGGTTTAAAGTACTCATCACTCTAAAAGACCATTTCTTACTCCTTCAGAAATTAACACCTACTCAAGATATTACCAAGCATTGATCTTACTCATCCACACAAACATATTCCAGGGCTGCACAACTGGATATAATATAAATACGATATAAACAGAGCACCATGAGACACAAATGCACCACCTCCTCAACTCAATTACAAGATCTTTTTTCTGAGATAAATACAATTGCTTGAAGTTAAATAATATGCATAGCAGAAAGAAAACTAATAGAAGAAAATCTGATTTAACTGAAAGAAGAGTCTTCCCTGAAAATTCCATGCTACCTGTAGCTCCAATGCACATTTTACAAATATGTTTAGACCACTAAAAAAAATTTTGATATATTCAAGTCAGACCAAAGGTTTGCTATTTCAGCACCCTGTTTCCAACAATGGCCAAAACTGGATGCTTACAGGAGAAGAAAGGCCAGTATGCATACTTGCTTAATAGCTGGTAAAGATCTGGATACAATTTAAGCCCCAAATAAAAGAATATACTAAAACCCCTATAGTTCTGAGATTTACAAGAACTGAAGAACCTAATCAATAGCATATATCTTGCCACACAATAAATAGGTACTTCTTACGCTTTTACAGGAAGATGAAAAATAGCAGAAAATTTTTACATCAAACCTCAGAATCTATAAAAAAGAGGAGAAATACAGCAGGAGAAAAAGACTCTAGCTAGCAGTCGCATTATTAAATTATCCTCATTAAGACAGCTTCACCAAGAAACAACTGCAAATTTGTATTCATTAATTTATAGGCTAAAACCCAGAGGAACAGATTTTATTAGCCTCCTGAACTCACAGATCATGGACGTTCAGGCAAATCTTTGTCTTCTTGAACAGGCTTAGAGTGAAAGCAATCTATATACAGCAGCATTCATTGCAATATGCATACCAGAAGCGCTATGGTTTCATAATCGAACTGGGATTTGAGTATACATGAATGATACTAGAGGTGTAGGAAATGCATACCTGGGAAAGGCAAACACACTTCAACAGTGGAAAGAGTTCAGTCCCTTCTGAATTATGCAGAAGAATACAGGAATGCACATTCATTTGCATGACACAAACCTACTATAGCAGGAGGCAAAAAGCTACAGAAAATAATCAACTAAGAGACAAGTACATACCACCCCTCACCAGCTTTCTCGCCATCATTGGCATATAGAGAACACATCATTATAATCATCAATTATCATAGACTGCATTATATCTTATACTATTATTAGCATATATCACAGGTCTTACATTCTGTCATACCTTTTGATACCTCTGCTGTCAACCACCTTGAGCTATATCACTTGATAGGTTAACAGTGCTAATGTATATTATATTAACAACAAATTATGCTGTTTGTTCAACTGACAAGGCAAGCTTTTCCTGTTTTAAACAACAGTGGGCCCCGTTCACATCGCTGGCAGCACAGACCACATTTCTGTGTGCTGTTACAATACAAATAGTGGCAGAACACTAGGTTATACAAAAGTCAGAATGCTGGGTACGGAGGCAGCAAAGAAACTTGCTACTGCCCACTACCATGGCATGCAGTCAAAAAAAATACCAAATATTATCACTATATTATTCTTACATTTGAAATTGGGTTCCACTCTTGCTGTCTATTCTTTTATTTCCTGACATGCAGAAACAAATGCTACAACTCGCGGAGAGTTATAAAGCAGGTATGTTTATTTCAGCGCCGGGTGCAAGGGGAATGACTCCTCCAAACTTGCGCACCCCAGAGGGCAAAAACCCAGGTATTTATCCCACATAGGTATACATATTCATTAGATTTCCGAGAAATAGGCAGGGATATTACAATTAGTTCCAGGAATTCAGTATCACAGGTTCCTTCCCCTTTATGCCTGCGCACTCCCACCTGGGGTTGCAGGCGGGGGTCTTTGGGAGGAAGGCAGCAGTCTTCTTCATAGTAAACTTTTCACCCTCAGCTGAAACTGCTGAATTGTCCTGGGCCGCTGTCTTCAAGGCCGATTGAAACTGGTCTGCATTGCCTAATAGGGCCTGCAAACAATGTGGTTCCTGTCCTCCTTATCTATGCTTGTGGAGGCAATCTTGTACTGCCTAAAGCAAAGATTTAACCCTTTTGTTTCATTCCCCTTCCCTTTCCCTTAACATTTCATGTTAACATGAACAGTTTCTATTTCAAAAGCATACATACTCTTGGCCTCTGAAAAATCATCAAGAAATCACCTTTACTTCCCACAACGCAGACCAAGAGCATCCAAAGCGTATTTGCCTGTTACATTAATAGAATTCAGAAAACTGCTCTACAAAATTCCTAAGAGAGAACCAGCCAAAGTTAGACTTGGCATCTACACAAGTCTCAGTTATTTTTTGGAATACTTTCACAACACTCTTATATTATTGTCTCCCGTTTCGTTTTTCTGTTCATGTATTCCCCAAAGAAGGAAAGAATGGTATTCCTGTTCTCTGAATAAGGACACATCTCGCTTGTTAGAGTGATTTAATTATTTATTTTCTCTTCTCCTTCTTGAATTGTTGGATCTTTGGGTCATGAGGCTTCAAATCCTTCTAACTCTTGCTCTTCCACATGAGGGCACACAAGTCATCCTACTGCCTCAAAGTAAAAGAAAGAAGCACAAAATTTTACCAGCAGAGGAGATCTGCTTTTGATTTTTGTCTTTTCAGCTGAATACTGCAAAGAGAGCCTTCTGAGATCACAGAAAGCCTGTTAGTTTCCTAAATCTAATTTAGTAACACAAAACCTGAGCAATGTTGCAACGCATAGCCCCAGCTCCACAAGGCTCTACTTTGTTTCACATGTGTGCACCTAGAAACAAAATAAAGGTGAAGTATGAGCAGGGTTACGCTCCTATAAAGCTGCTTCTGAATGAACTCTGCAGTCAATTGAGAACATTTTCTCTCTTCCATTTGATCTTCTCTGCAACATATTTTTCGTATTACTCCTCACATTTTACTTCCATCTGGTTTCAGCTTTTGATTAGGAACTTGGAAGTTCAACTTTCACAGCTCAATGCAGAGACCTGAGCTGCTTCTGGTCATTTTCCTCCTTGGAGGATCTTGACTCAGTCATACGGTTCTTTTTACTGTACCTCTGCCCACACTGGAGGCTATCTCCTTAGTAAATAGTTTTCAACTCTTGCAAAGAGCACAAAGCCCTAACCTCTGGAAACATAGGAGGGTTTTGTTATCCTGAAAGAAACAAAACCTACAAAACAGATGATACTGCTTTAAAAACATTTGCTATACAACGTGTCATTATAGGGAAGCTGCAAATTGTTAGGTTTATCAGACAGGATACAAGACATTCAAATGTTAGTCAACAGTTTCACCACTAATATAGGACCAAGAGTAATTCAGATAACCTGAACTCAGTCCAGAATTCACTACAGAGTCACCAAAAACCAACGTCCAAGTTACTGCTCAGAAAAAAAGAATTCAAAATGTGCAGTAATAAGCATTGTTCTGTTGGAATATCCATGTCCTTCCCTGTGCAGGATCAAGAGAAGCTGGCAGTCATCAGTTACGTAGTCAGGTCAGGAAAGGCTGGTGGATAGCACCATTTTTACCACTAAAAAAAAAAAAAAATCACCTTTACCTTAAAAGCATTAAAACAGTACACTGAGCCAGAACGAGGACTGATTTATAGCTACTCAATTGTTTGCAATAGGGCATGCCCATGAAGTATACAACAGTTAGGCACATATACACCCAACACAGATGTGGGTGTAAAGACTAATTTGTGATTTGGGAAGAGTGACTCTCCCATAACATCTCAATTCCAGCAGAATAGCCAAAAGTGCTTAATTCTCAAGGATCTGTGAAAGTTATGAAAGAAAATCAGATATAAACTATCATCAGAAGCACAAGAAATCTTGTGATTTCAAACATCTTTGAAGAGCGCCACATGCAATAATTTTCAAAGGCACTCTGAATCACCACCTCTACAAGCATCCATGAAAAGTTACCTACCTAGCCTAGAAATGCAGAAGAGACCTATAAAAAAGGCATTCAACCGCTAACTGCTAGAATCAAGGAAATGGATTTAGACTTCCTACATTTCTAAGCAATCAAAACAAGACAGCTAAAGAAAGACAGAAAGCAGTACTGACTGCAATGCTATGAAGAAGAAAGTTTCTGTATTCATCCTGCTTTTGTCACTTGTATATTTTTTGTCTACATTCTGAGCCTGATACTACCTCATCGGGACTGCACTTTAATATTATTCTTTGCAGTACTTGTTTGCAGAGTTCAGTGTAAAGATTTGAGACATATGTAGGACATATGCAGGAGATATCCTGGAATTATCTCATGTTTTCAACTCAAAGAGGGATAAGAGCTGAAAGTTGGTCTGGATTGTCCCCTAGTGGTCCCCACCTTTCTTGGGGAGCAGAACCCAGAATAGGCTGAGGGCCGACTGTCATGTTCATCTCACAAATTGTGATCTGTCCATAATAAGCAGTATGTTTGCCTCCTTCCCTACAGCATTTTCTGCTCAGCCTGCAGTTTGCAGCATCTCCCAAATTCTCCACTACAGACCTTACCTGGCCATTTACTTCCAATGCCACATATGTGATGATGCTTATTCCTACACAAATGCATGAGCTTTTATGTTATTATTAAGTTAGAGCTACTCTTTGAGAGGTTTTCTCTAATCTGTCAGTAATTTATAATTCTAGTTCTGTCCTCCTCCATTCTGGCAGCTTTTTGTCATTCATAAGTTGCTTAAGAATTTCCACTACATTATCCAGGTTATGTTAAAGAAAATATTGGCCAACACAAGATTCATTGCCATTTAGCCCAATAACTTCACTTGGTACATCCTTGTATGCACTAAGAAGCACAAGTAACTGATCCAGGTTATTTTACTGAAAATTCAAGGAAAAGACTGACTTTCCAGTAACTTGTCACAGATCTTTGCTCACATTTGTCTTATCTTCTTCAGCTATGCAGCTTAAAAAAGCAATACCATACATAAAATCTGAAATGTTATTTTTTTAATAACAGGTTAAAATTGTGAAACCAGATCTGCTACCAACTCTGTCCATGCACAATTTTTTTTTTATTACCTCTTGTCCAAATCAAGTCATTTGACATCATGAGGCTTTCTTTCTGCATGTTTTTCCATGTTCAAACAACAGAGCACTATTCTGTAATTTAATTTGAAAGTCGACAGTTCCAGACATCCTAAGGCTTCTGGTCTACATGGTCAAGCTCCTCCATGTTTGACCTCAGCAACTGGAGGGACTCCTATGTTCTTAATAAGAGCTCAGGAAAGTACTGCTTATGCCTCTTATCTTCCAAAGAAGTTTTTGCTCTAGTTCCTTCCTTTCTGTCTAAATAATCTCCCAGTTGCACATGCACAACCCAGCCATTTTGTTCTGGCTATTATCCATTATTCTGCTGTTCTTCCCCGTTTCTCTTTTTCCTTCTATATTCTATGCCTTCTCTGATGCCAATTTCAGCTGTTTTTCTAAGAAAGCTCATGTTCCTGACTGCAGACAGCAGCATGCCACACATGCAGCAGCACAGGAAGCCCAAAAGAAACTGTGGTATTAAGTGACTTAAGTACAATTAACTAAAGGATTGTTTTGGAAACAAACTAATTTAAGCTAAAGAACAAAATCATTAGCCCAACTCAGCACCCCAGAATTTCACTAAACTTTAATTTCTGTTCTCTATTTCACCCAAAAATACTAAGGAAGGAGGAAGTTCACAAAAAATTCCAAGTCATGTTGTTTGCTTAAAAAAAAAACACACATATTTTCAAAAACCTCCACTTAGCAGAAGGAAAGGAATTCCTTGTTATTCCAGACATAGAAAGCTGCTCCTAGAGAGGTAAACACTATTCAATCTTAAATGATAATCTCCTTTTTCTAAGCAGATGGAATGAGTTGTGCAGTAATACAATAATGCAATAAAACAATACAATAATGCAAGAACATAGTGAGCATTAACCGGTACTTTACATGTTGGGATGAGTTAGGGAACATACTTTTATCCTTGCCCATAGCAGGGGGGTTGGAACTAGATGATCTTTAAGGTCCCCTCCAACCCAAACTATTCCATGATTCTATACCTGATGCCTGTGGCTGCATATTCTGTAGTCAAGTACCCCAAAGATACAGCCTACATAGCTCTGATAGCTAGTTCCTAGCTGACCCTCATAATCATATTCAGTTCTAAAATTTAGAAATTAATCAGTTAAGTGTGATACAAGTGTGCTGAGATTTGATCGCAGCCTTCCAGATCAAGAAATTTTATAGCTAAAGTTTTATACAGTTACAGAGCAAAACAGTTAAGGAAAAATACACAGTAAAGTGTCTTGTGAAGTTACAACAATTATTGTTCTGTCCAATGGCATCCGGGGATTACATTAAATGTCTCAGGTTGGTAAAAACAAGTTGTTGGTTTTAAAAGAGACAAGATGGCAACAAGACTAAGTCTCTCCTCTTTGCTTACCCAATTCTGGGTCTAAAAGGCTATTAAGCCTTAGGATCATCCCCATTTACAAGTGTCATTCACATTAACTTTTTTTTAGTCCTGCTTTTAATAAAGTACAGGGATTCTTATGCCAGAGACTAACCAAACTACAGCAGTGTGGGTCTACTCAGGGCCTTGCAGCTACTCCTAGCACCCAAAAGGTTAAGCATGCAGACAGATAGGTTTTCCTGTACACAGCACCATAACCATTCGTGAGGTTACTACAATTTGACACCTTTCATTATCCATGTGCTCTGAATTCAGATTACAACTAAAGTGCAAAAAAAAATCTGCAAGATATTTCAAAGAGGAGCTTCACAAAAGCTAATAAAAACTGGAGGATTCAGGTGCTCATAGTTTCTACTCGTGTGCTCTTAGGACATGGATATACAGGATACACATGGAAAGAAATAGATTAGATCAACATGCCTGTAGTAAAAAGTAGGTATGTGTCCCCATCCACTCTATTCCACTCAGCTTTCTGCACTAATCTCATTAACCGTTTCCAAGTATAACCCAATAGTATTCTAAAAGGTAAAACCAGCATCTTCCACAAGACATTCTCCCTCTTTCCTCACCCATGGGAAAATGGATGGAGGTTTGCTTCTTTCACTCTGTGTGTAGCATGCTGCTGGAGTCAGATCAAAAGAGCACACCTTGCATTCGAATGGAATGCAAAGAGACCTGAGCTGGTTCATAGATCCTGTGAGGGCTTGTCCAACAGCCTTCAGCCAGCTATTAGCAAAGCTTTATCCTCTGCACAGTTTTTCCTTGCTACAAGAAACGTCATGCGTGCATGTCAGACTGTCAAATAACATGTCCTACCTCAAGCTACTGTGAACAGGAAAAACTCCCACTGTGACCTGATATTCACGAGGAAACAAGTACAGAAAGCCAGAAGTGACAGGTCTGCAATACAACTTTTGTTTTTAAAGCAGTTTTTCCCAACTATTTAACTTAAATATTTAATAATATTTAAAT